>NC_044916.1:35324093-35325547 GCF_003576645.1 Ipomoea triloba | reverse complement strand
TGTCAAAAACAGAATTTTAGGATATAAATTAGAGACAAGTGACCAGGACTGGAAAATGAAGAAATACTTCTGTGTTTTTTTGGTTCTGTTCATACACACCTATATATACATTCAATGTAAGAAAACAAATCCTGAAATTCTGCCACCTAACTAACAGTTTATACACCCTGAAATTCTGCCACCTAACTAATAGTTTATACACTTATTCTGCACAGCACTACTCCAGTCTGCACACCACTACTGCTGTCTGCACATCACTACTGTTATCTGCTGCACAGCACTACTGAAATTCTGCCACCATTATTTTAATATATCCTCATATTGACATGTTCTACATGTGGTTTTGAGTTGGGTTTTCATTTATATATTGGAGGTTGGAATTGTTGGAACTGCTCTTATTCTTGATGTATCTTGGTGGACTTCTGTTCTGGGACTCGTTGCTTATAGTCTCTTTGGCGGATGCCCTCATTCTTGGACTGGTTTCTCCAAACAAGGCTTCTTCGGACTTTGGGAGTTCTTTAAGCTTTCTCTGGCTTCTGGAATTATGCTCTCGTATGTTCCTTTATGAGTGTCTCACTCATGTAGTACAAGTTTGACTATTGATTCTTTTCTTAACAGAAAAAAGAAAATTTTACTGGCTTTTCAGGTTGGAAAATTTCTACTTCAGAATTTTAATCATAGTCTCAGGCTATATGAAGAATACTGAGGTTGCCATTGATGCTCTCTCCCGTCTTGGTTTGTAATCTGTTTTTTTTTTTTTTTTTTTTTTTTTTTTGTATTAATTCGAGTGAATTGTGCTCTTATGAAGATGATGATGATATGATGATATTTCCTTGTTCCACAGTGTTACTATCATTGGTTGGAATCCATGATTCCGTTGGGACTTTTTGCTGCAACAGGGTATGTTACCGTGCCTTTAATATTTTTGCCCTCTTAAAATCATCTTATCAATCAAATTTCATGCAATTAGGCAGGACGCTAATTGAGGTGAAAATTGGGTTTTTTTTTTTTTTTTTTGGAAGAGCAGATTGTTTGGGAAAGAATAACCCACGTGTAGGTGACCCAATTAAATATCGAATTATGCGACGAACTGCAGCAAGATGAAGATGTCGAGGTGAGTGCATGAATTTGCTGGCTATATGAACAGCATAGGAGATATCGGGCCTTGTAATCTGTTAAGGAATTGAAGGGAGAAAAAATTCTTAAACTGTTATTTCTCATGCTAACTAATACATCTCTATTTATACACATGAGTGAAAGACAATTCTGCACTAAAAAGTCTAAAAGAAACTGCTGCCTAACAAACCAAATAAGGCTGCTGCCTAACATGTTGTTGACTGACAAATGGTGCTGCCTAACATTGCACTAACATAATAATAAAACATAAATAAGGCTGCTGGTCTGCTGCCTAAACGGCTGCTGGTCTGCTGTCCAAAATATGAAATATTTCAACA
>NC_044916.1:35213017-35312609 GCF_003576645.1 Ipomoea triloba | reverse complement strand
GGTTTTTTTTTTTTTTTTTTTTGGTTTGAGAATCAAACTTCATTTTGTGTTCAACACAGGGTACGCGTAGCAAATGAACTTGGAGCGGGGAATGGAAAAGGAGCAAAGCTTGCAACCAAAGTGTCATTGTTGAACTCCATAGTTATCGGAATTTTGTTTTGGTTGATTATTATTCTGTTCCCTGGCAAGCTTGCTATGATCTTCACATCTAACACCTCTGTCATTCAAATGGTTCGGGAACTTGCATTTCTGTTAGGAACGACCATTCTCATCAACTGCATTCAACCAATTCTTTCAGGCAAGAAAATCTTAAAACCAACTTCATTCTTCTTATACTTGAATTCATATGGTAGCTAGGCTGTAGCTTTTGTTTTAATCCAAAATACAATCTTCGTTCTTCCAGGAGTAGCTGTTGGATCTGGTTGGCAAGCACTGGTGGCATATGTAAACTTAGGAAGTTATTATCTCGTTGGAATCCCTTTTGGGTTAATCCTCGGATGGTTTTTCCATTTCGGATTAAAGGTAGGTAAATGCATAGCATTAAAAACAAAAACATCCCGCAACTCGTTTGATTCTTGATCTGCATATCATACACACGTTAATGTGGAACGTTTGATCACTGAAGTGAAGAAAGACATTAACTACTACTGAGAATTGTGTTTGTGGTTGTACTACATTTGACTGACCCAATTTATGTTTTCAGGGCATCTGGATTGGAATGATATGTGGAACTGTGGTTCAAACCTTGATTTTAACAATCCTCACATTGGAACAAGGGTGGGAGAGAGGTAAAACACTATAGTGGTAATTTTATTTTTAATCTTTGTTTTTTTTTTTTAAATTAAAAAAAATGGACAACAAATCCATCAACTTTTATAGTGTGGGTGCTTTTGGTTCTCTACTGTTTCATTTGAATAGAAACATCAAGTAGTGCCAATTCAGAAAAATCAAGTAGCTTCAAAACATCATTACTGCTTTGTACAACAATCCACCATATTGGACCAATGTATTGTTTTTTTAATGATAATGTTTATTTGTACGATGGGTTACTAGGATATACCTTCGGGTAGTGGTTACCGGTAAATTTGACCAATGTATTGTTCATTCAGCTACTTCTCAACTTATTGACAAGGGGGAGTTATGGAAGTGTCATTGAGTTACATGTTATTTGGCCATTATTGTTTTTAATTGAAGGGATGTTACTTGGCCATTATTGTTTTTAATTGAAGGGATTTTGATTGCTGAATTAATTTTACAATTAAGGAATTAAAAGTGGAAAAATTAAAATTTGTGTATCAAATTACAACAATTAATTAAGGTCACAAAATTAATTAGAAGGATATAAGCTAAACCGGGTTGTCAGGCATAAGTTTATTAGACGACCGTTCCCCGGTCTCATCCTTGTCCGGGCCACTAAATAAACGACCAAGCGGTGCTTTGACGGACTTAAACAAACTCTTTGGAATAACCGTCAATTCCTCCCCTCCGCCGCCGCCGCCCTCCTCCTTTGACGACCTCGTCGAACTTCCCCGGGAGAAGAAAGGCGGAGCCGGTGTGAATCCACAGCGGTCTGCCGTGCCTTCCCGGTCGAACCGCTCATAATAAAAATTATTAGCCCGTCCCCAACCGGTTCCAGCGCTGTTACTTCTATAGCCCTTCGTCGAACTTCTTTGGGCCGGTAACTCGGCGAAACTCGGGTTTCTGCTCAAACCGGTATTAACCAGCCGGTTCCTTACCTCGTCCGGTAATCTTAATGTGAACCGTTCGACATCATCTCCCGGTCGAATCAGTGAGTTACAGTGACCCGTCGAGTGAGACCGGGGAAATTTCCCGGCGAGTCGCTGTCGTCTTGGCGTTGATCTCGGCGGACGGTTCAGTATAGGAGCTTGGAGTGGAATTGGATCCTCCGGCGCCGGCGAGGCATTGGTTATTTCCATCTCCGGGCGGATTGAGTCACGAACTTCATAGTTGAGCGAGTCATTTACCGGGTGATGACTCAGTATAGCAATCCATCCCTCACTCCCCTGTTCGTCGGCGGTAGGAACGAGATTCGCACGGCAAACCGGACAGGTGACGTGTGACGCAAGCCAGACGTCGATGCAGTCATGGTGGAAGACATGACAGCACGCCGGAAGCAGGCGGAGCGTCTCGTCGTCCTCGAACTCATTCAAACACACGGCGCATTCTAGCGCCCCTTTCCCCAACTTCAGCCCCTTAACATCTGAGTAAAGAAACGTGGGAAACGTGTCGATAAAATCCGTGTCGAGCCCGCGCGTGACGGCCCGACGTCGCCGTCGCCGCGAGCCCGTTTCTCCGTCGGAGAAGTCCAGAGCCATCCTTCGCTCGGCGCACTGACGTACATAGACGGTGATGATGCCGATTAAGAAAAACAAAGCAATGAAACAGAGTATAATGGTGGCGGCGTGTACGTTCACCTTGATTTTGGAGTCATCGGAGTTAGACACCTGCGGTGGAGCTCCACTCTCCGCCGATATCCAAGCCGGCGGAACTAGAGCGAAAGTAAAGATGACGACGGAGTAGCATAAGTAGTTAGAAGCCATATTATCTATCTGAGCTCGATTTTCTTCATCGGCAAAACACAAGTACACGTGTTAGCTACCGTACGTGCACCTTGTATAACTGTATTTTGGTGGTTATGTCTGCCGGCTTGAATAAATATATATGCATGGATTTTAACGGACACGCGCGATGCAGACTAGGAGTGGGCCAAGTCTGAAAACTTGGGTTTTAAGCCATATAGAAATGAAAGAAATTATTAATGTCTCAAATTTTAATTGGATTAATCTTTTTTTTTTTGAGATATAAATATCAAATTATACAAAAATAGGGGAACTTCAATTGATTTGGTAGTTGGTTGCCTTGGTTAATAATTACGGAGTAAAAGATTTCAATTTCATAATTAATCAATGTGGTTTATTTTCTTGTGATCTTTTACCGGTTAAATTCAAAAGTAAATTTGTCCAAACAAACATTTAGTTAGTAGTTGCAAATCTTCTTGTAAATAAAAAACGTACAAAAATAAAAAAGGATTAATGTAAACTTTGAGGCAGATAATTCTAGTAAAATGAAATTGTAGATTTTTAAAAAAAAAAAAATTAATTAGTCAAGGTCAAAGATATAGAAAACTTGCGACAACAGGTATTAGTAACCACGCTAGGTTCAATGATGAATAAATAAAGCATAGTAACAATTAAAGCAAATGTATAATAATTATTTGACTTTAGTTTCAGACTAAATTATGATTATTCTAGTGGTCCAGAATAGTATGTGTATACAGGATTAATAAGATTGAAGAAAGTAACAACAAATTATTCCAAGTTTATCTTATCTCCTTATTATGATTCTTTGCTTATTAGGGTAGTAAGGTGAACTTCACTCAGAACCCGTGTTGCTGACTTTCTCGTTATCTCGTAAATCAAATATAGAAGAAAGTAGAAGAGTTTGTTAGTTGTTGCTTAACTGCCGAGAATATAATAATGATTTGTCTTCCATACTAATAATTACATGCAATTTTAATTAACAATTTGGTTAAAGAAATTCTTGAATGTGTATGGCTAAACCCAGTGTGTTATTATCGCACCAGTGTAGAGTGATGGCGATATAATGATGTGATCTTGATTGTAACTCATTACAATCACATTTTGATGATATATATGCAATTAAGGGCAAGTCTTAAACTACTTGGGAGTGTGAATACAGATCATTGTAGACACTTTTAGCTGTTTCTTCACTGTGCACTGCGGTTTTTGGTGAGCGGATGAGAGCGTACACAAGGGTGGCCGCCATGGCTCCAACAATGGGTGCAACAACAAACACCCATTGGTTCTTATAAACACCTGAGACAACTGCTGGGCCTATGCTTCTTGCAGGATTCATGGAAGCTCCAGTTATGGGGCTGCATGCATGTTTATGATATATAGAATCAGTTAACAAGAAATAGGTATACGTACTACCAGCATCTGTTACTACTTGTTGGATATTTATATAGTAATGGAGATTAATATTTCAGATGGACTACTTACCCAGCAACCAGGACTTCAAACAAGAGTGTAACTCCAATTGCCACTCCGGCTAGCTCTTTGTTCTGCAGATGATGGATGAAGATTCGGTAAGGTTAAGTTAATGCTAAAGTTAATCAACTGGAATGGAGAATTGAAGCTAGACAGGATGTGTATATATATACAGCTCTGTCGTCTGAAGCAGCACCACAGATAACGAACATTAGAATGAAAGTCATGAGGAACTCCCAGGTTATAGCCTCGAGATCAGTGGTTGGAGTGTTGTACTGAGTAAGGGTTGGTTTAATGTCGTTTTGGTGATTGAATAGCACCTTCAAGGTGAGGCATGCAAGTGTTGAACCCACCAACTGACACACCACATACATAGGAACCTAGAAATCGAACAGATTAATACATTAAAAAGATCGAATAATTCAGATTCTGCATTTTCATTGGACCAGAATCTTACTTGCACTAAGGGAAGCCTGCCAGAAGTGCCAAAAGCTATGGTAACAGCAGGGTTGAAATGTGCACCAGAAACATGGCCAAGTGTATATATGAGTGCCATTAGAGGAAGACCCCAAGCTAAAGCTATTCCCACTATGGTGAGTTCCTTCTCCCTATCAACAAGAGCAGAGCCACACCCCACAAATATGAAAATGTAAGTGCCCACCAGCTCTGCTACAATCTGCATAATACAAATTATATACTGTTATTGATATTTGTATTAGTACAAGTAGCAATTCAAGGATGTTAATCATTTATTACCTTCTGGAAAGCAGATATGAAGCCAGAAGCTTCCCTAGGGAATTCCTGGGAATGAAAAACATGTTTATGCTTTGTTCCTTCTTCCATAATGGAAAATTCTCCAAATTTATTCTTGGGGGAAAAGCCTGAGAGGTTTGAATCTATGCTAGACATTTTTTTACTTGTCAATGCTGATATATGTCTAAGGTTTTATAGTAACAAGTTGTTGACTTGGTACAAAGATTTGGTTTAAATTTGGATTTGGAATAATTCTTGACGTGACAGACTTCATTGTCAGTCGAAAGCTCTGCAAATATACTAAAATAAAATGGAAGTGCAGTTGTGGAATAAGCATATAGAAGCCGGCAGATGGATGCTTTAGCATAGTAGTGATTGTACTTGTAAAGTATGTATGCCACAGAAAAATGCCAAAATGGAATTTGTATGACATTTTGTTTTGGTCATAGGAATTTGATCAAGCTGTTGTCTGGCAGTCTGGCACTAACCTTTGTACTTTCTATAGCAAATCATTGTGCCGGAGCTTTGATTTGAAAAATATATAATAAAGATTTAAACTAAATCCTCCTATCGACGTCAAGGAAATTAAAGAACAAAGAGACATGGACTTCTTAACCCTAAGCAACAAGACAGGACAAGAAAAAAATGTCTAATACAAAGTCTAATTCTTACAGTAGAGATTGGTTTTATTATAGTAAAGTGACCCTTCAATGAACTAAAGAATTTCAAAATCAGAATATGTATTGAGACCACTCTACAAAAGAAGCCTTAAATTCTAGCACTGCAGGTTGGGCACATTGAACCAGCTGCTGCATGTGTGCCGGATTGGATGGCGTCCTGATAGAATGCGCTGCTGCACCAAATGCACACCGTAGGAACCATGTTTCTTCCCGATAAATTTGGGGCTACACCTGTATCTTTTCCCAGCCAAAATGGGGAATTAAACCCTTCTCCCATATCCACCCCATAAGAGAATACCTTGGAATCTTGTTGGCCACAGCTCAAACTTTGTGTGCCCATAAAACTGTATTCCACTGGCTCGCTTCTCTCTGCTCTCAACCCTTCAAAACTCCCACTTCTATCATACTTCTGGATGTTCTGGTTCAATTTGAACAGACCTTCACCCTGCACAGACATTGCATTTTTTATTTTTTTTAAATATGAAATTCATTTTTTCAGAATAAAACAAAAATTGATTGGTGTCCAATCTCTAAAGTTATACTCTATTGTAGAATTTGCGGGATTTCCTAATTAAATCATTTGAAAAAGCAAGAACAGAAAATAGTTGGATTTTATGGAGCATTCAGCCAAATCTATCAGTGAAAGATCCAGAGTGGTACCTTATCTGACATTATGTCATAGGTCTGAAAGCAGTTTGATGACTGCACCAGTGAGTTTGCATTAGCTGCCGAGCCATCATGATTCAATACATTTCCCACACTAGTTCTCCAAATGTTGCCATCCATTATAGCTTTGTTAGGCTGGACAACATTACTCCTGGCACTAGTCATAATATTCTTCCCAAACTTTCCGACCTCATCCATTCTCTGTTCTCCCCAGCCACTATTAGAGAAAACCGTATTATAATTATTTCCAAAATCAACAACATTGCTATTGAATGATGAGTTCTGCAAATCAACCCCAAGCACTCCTCCCTGTTTCTGATTTTCTACTCTTCTGTGATCAATGTTATGAAGACTAGTTTGAGCACCATATGTTTGCCCCACACCAAATTGGAAACCAGACCTCCCTGCAGGGTATCCTTGCTGCTGAAGTTGCATGGTATTAGCATTTGCACTAACTTCTACATGAGAATTTCCAAAAGAGAGATTCAGATCTTGATGCACTGAACCATGAAGTCCATTAAGTTTAGGTCCATCTAATGAGTTGGTATAGCTCCTAGCTCTACTAAACGCTTGATTAGAAGCTTCCTGCACAAAAGCCGGAGGAAGCATTGCAGTTTCAGACGGTTCCTGCTCATACATTTCCACGTTACTTTTGCAAGCCTTGTTTTCATTACCATCAGAAAAAAGTGAGAAGTTAAGACTTCTATCCTGTTTCAAGTCAGTAGAAGCATCAGCATTTAGTGCGCCATGACTGCTGCTAAAAGGAAAAATCAACTCATCATCATTAACATTAACATCTTGGAGTATGTTGACATCCAAATTATCAACCTTCCTCATTGAAACATTATCAACATAATTTTCAATTGCATCATTCTTCTCATAACCTGACAAGGAAAGCAGGCCACTCTCAAGAGTCTTTTGCTCTCTAGGCTCCTCTTCAAAGCAATCAGGAAATTGACTTTCATACTTTTCAGCAGAATCTATATCTTTTTTCCAAGATGGAGCACATCCAAAATGATCTTCCATTTCCAAGTTACTTACATTATCATTGTTTGATTTGGCACAACCACCACTGTAATTTTTCTCAACACTGGACATATCATCAAATCTCTGCTCATCAACACAGCTAGAAAAAACAAGATTTAAATTACCAGCACGTTGTTCCACATCCCCTGACAGTGTCTTTAAACAGTCTTCTGAACCACTTTTTTGTGCAGAGCCTGTTGGGATAGAAGAGACTGAGACACCATTCATCTCTTCCCTGCATGATTCAGCATCACAAGGCTGTTGCACACTTATCTGAGTATTTCCATCCAGCCCACTGCTATTAATGCATAGTCCAGATATTGACTCTTTGTTTACAGCATGCCTATCCTTGTCAAGTTGCATCTCATCAACATCACAAGCTTCCACATTACCATCTGAAGAATGTAAATCACTTCCAGAAATTGGACCCTTTTCAAACTCCACTATAATAGAAGTACCCCCTGTTGCACTATTTTTAACAATATCCAATTTATCATTCAATGGGAAAGGTGAAGAGCTGCTTGAATTCCTTCCTTGTTGATCATAACTATTATTGGCTTTCTCAGAAGCATCCTCAGCAGCAGGTGGGCAACAAGCAGTGTTCTCATCATTAGACAAAATAGCTTCAGAGGTAGAGCATCTGGTAGATTTATTAGAAAATAAATCCACAGGGGCATCAGCACTTGTTGATTTATCAAAGGTCTCCAAGTGCTCGCCATCCAGATTACCAAAATTACCTTTAGGTGAAGAATTCATCTTAGTTTTTGTATCCAAGCCACTAATTTCTGAAAAATCCCTGTTTGCAACAACTGGTTCTTGCAGTGTAGAATCTGTTTGTGAACTATTCACCTGTAGTGATTCAATGGCATTCTTTACTTGATTTCTCACATGGGTACCAACATGACCATTGTACCGATGCCTTTCGTCAAATGACTTGTGGCAGAACTGGCACACAAACTTTCCATCTTTAATAATTACCCCATCAGAAATGGATTGACCATTTTTTGATCTCTTTCTCCTCTGACAAGAAGACTGGTGCTGCAAAAGATCATCCTTGTTACCAAAATCCAAATTACAATTCTCATAATGAGCAATTTCCCCTACATGGACCTCTTGCAGATCTCCAAGCTTCAATACATCTTGTATCTGATCATTAACAGACGTATTACTAACAGGGGGTGATGATACACGGCTAGCAACATTTTCCTTCTTAGTAACATCTGGAACAACAGTATCTCTTATCTGTAGCATTTTGTTTGTATCAGTAGAAGCTTGTTTATCACCATCAAGGATGCTTTTGGAACTCTCAACAGAATTAAATGGAACGGTGCCTTGTTCACCACGAAGAGAAAGCAAGTATATGGAAACTTCCTTGCATGACACAAAGTGCCGTCCATTCGGGCTGCAAATAGCCAAAATGATAGATAACAATTTAGGTATAAACATCAAAGCTATTATATGGTGTAACAAATATGAAACTATTAGCATCAGTCTAATTCGAATAGAAAAACACATCCTGAAGGATGGTTAAACATGTCAATCATTTTACATAAACAGTAGTTACACTAATTAAAGATACAAAAGGAGAACAGAACACCATGAAAGATGGTTAATAACAAGCATGTAGTTGGAAAAAAATAATGAAATATATATTGAGTTTGAGCATAAATTACCACAGAATGAATGTATGTGTAGCTACAATCTCTCAACCATTTTATTACATAATAATCCTATATCTCAGATCATTAGTTAGGTTGATAGACAATTAAAGAAACCAATCAATTTCTCCATTTCTGTCAAAAGACTTACACCTCAAATCAATGGGATGATGTGTATCTCAAAAGATTATTAATTAGTCTCATCATTGAATGTTCTTCTTTCTAATTTAGGCTATATCAAATTTACCTGGGCCACACCAAATACTCGAATTCAATTACAGTTTCAATTCAAATTGATATTTCAAGTACCTAAGTTTTGGCAAGCAAGTAGGTATTACTGGACAGCATGGATATTACAGAATGTCATCAAGTAGGTTCTATGGAAGCATTTCATTGCAAGGAAACCAAGACAACAGCTATCTTCAAGAACAAATCCTGCCAAACTCTAACTACTACTCCACATTGTAACTCCAAAGTGTTAGACAAAGCACATTACTAAACTTGCAAACTAGCAAAGCACGAGCAAGAGGAAAACACAAACATAACACTGACAATTGACAGAAACAACAGTGGCATCACAAAAATATCATTCACCCAGCACATTAACTACAACTTGACTTTACTAATTATATAAACTTATTTGTGTGTGTGTCAGTGTGTCATGTATGCATTAATTCTAGACTTCCACCCCATTTCCCATTTTAGTTCCTAGTTCACCAAAAAACTATCAATAAGTTGTATTGTCAAGATCCCATTTTCCTTTACAGTGAAACTAAATAATATAAAGCAGCAATTATAGCAACAAGAAAAACAGAATTTCCAGAAACCTTATGTAGCGACGGCAGTACACCCAAACCCGGCCAGCCTTCCTTTTGAGGGAGAGCAAAAGCTTCCAACCTTTTGGCAAAGTAGTCCCAAACTGGCTGGCGTCAACAATTCTTCTCTTTTTTCTCCTACTTCCCCATTGCCCATTCAAACCCTGGAGAAACCCTAACAGCTTCTCCTCGCCCTCGAGTCCTTCTGTCCTCCGCCTCAGCTCCATGGAAAATGGATCCTCCAACGCGCTCAGAGCCACCATATCCACGGGCACACCATCAGCATTCACAATCTCGTTATCCCTATCCACCGAATTATCATAGACCACTACGTTCGTCATCGCCAAATCGCCATTGGAATGAGTTGCATGGCTGAAATTGGAGTTCACAATGTCGCTTTTATCCTTCCGCGGCCGACCACGTTTTCTCTTGAACCCAGCGGACGCCGCATTGGGCAATTGGGTAACCGGGGTAATCGAGACCGAATAATCTACTGGAATAGGAATTAAGTCGGAGGGATTGGCCTCCGCTTTAAAAAGCTGTTTCAGAAGAGACACGATTTGAAAACTCTCGGGGTCAGTCTCCATAGAGGGCTGATTCGGGTTGTGATTTGTGGCGCGGAGATGCGGCGTGCGGCTACGGAGAGCGGTGGAAGAGGCAGCCGGAGCCAGACGGAGACGCGAATAAGTCTGCTTGCGCGAGCCGGCGGACTCATTGAACACGGAGCGGTCGAGTTTAGGGCTAACGACGTCGTCCAAGCGACGGGGATCAAAAGCGGCCGGGGAACACAGGGAAAGAGAGTAGAGCTCAGATTGGGACAGAAGTCTAAGATCAACGGTAGGTATTGAATCAAGTTGAAGCGGACAGTCGGCGGCGGCGGCCGGAAGAGAAGGAGTATCGACGGTGGCGGAAGCCATTAGTGAAAGGGGAAGCACCAAAGCAGAGGGGCAAATTTGAGTTTCCCGGAGCAAATATATAACTTCCAGATGGCACTGTTTGTATGAAATACGGTCACGAGCGGGACAAGCAAACAAATTAAATAAAAATAAATAGAAAAAATGGTGAAATCAAACCAATTTATCTGCAGATCTCAAATCTGTAATTCATCAATGTAAAAATCCGAAATCTTTTTTGCAGAAACATCAGACTTCAATTCATCAAACAAAACCAGAGAGAGAGCCGAAGACAAATGGATTGAGAGTCGCAACTCGCAAGAGACCCGGTTTTGGGGAAAAGTTAAAGAAAAACCGCTCGTATTTTCATGCCCGCTTTAAATATGGGCTCACCGTATTTGTTTATTTACTATTTTTTAATTCAAAATTATTTTATTTCTTCTTTTGCGGGGTCCATTCAATCCGAAAAAACCGTTCATTTTTTTATACGGAGTAATAATTTAAAATAATACTCCGTATTAGATTAGATTGCCCATTTGATGTGATTTTTTTTATTATTAGCATTAATAAATTTCTATACTTGTGTTTTTTAAATTTACCTTAAGTGGGGAAATATCAAATTTATTGCAAATAATTTGGTATTGCTATTACAATTGAGCTTTAAAATTTGTCTATATTAGCCTATATCTAGTGATCAAATAAATTGGAATGAAAATATGAAATTAATTTGGTTTAATTCAATTTCTATATTTGGGCGAGACCTTTCACTCGTATAAAAAACGTAAAATAGAATATCAAATATTAACTTTTAAAAATTTTAAATTGAATCGTGTTAGATTTTGTTTACTAAATTCGTTATTTAATATTAGATTTTTTAGCCAACAAATATTTGAATTTGTGTTTTCTTTCAAAAAAAAAAATATTTGAATTTGTGAGGTGTGAAAATATTATTTTTGTACGTAATTATTTGTAAAGTTTTTATTTACTCATGAAGAAATAAATATTCATTATTGATAGGCCAATTGTTATACTATGCACTAGAGTTCATATTGCATTGTAAACCCTAATACAAAAATTATATATCTTCAATAAACACATTATGTACCTACATTTAACAGTTTCTGTTTTTGTATATGTAAATAAATAACTTCATAATTGTTGATACATAATATGATAGCTATATGTACTGAAAATATCAATTGCAGGTACAAAATGTGTCAACTACATATATAGAATATGAAGATTATTTTTGGACAAAAGTCTACAATGCATGGTAGATCCTGGTTCATGATATAATTTGCTGATTACAGAGTACTCCAACGGGCTTGATAACTTAAACACTTGGCCCAATTTATTAGGCATAAGGATTAGTATTTTTTTAAAGGACTTACTTGAGCCCAACTAGATAGAAAAAAAAAAACACAACACACCAAAAACAAAAACAAAATTGTCAATCATTTCAAATTGGCATGCTATAACTATAATAATAAATTTATAAAAAAAAATATACAAAAACAATGCAATAACAACACTACAAATATAAAAGCACAAATTTTAAAAGTGCTAATATAAATAATAGTTAATTAAAGAATACATACATACATACATACATACATACATATATATATATATAAAGAATTTCGGTAAACCGATATTTTTTAACTGAATTAATCGTTAATCGTAAATTTTCGATTCGATCGATTAACCGAATTTTTATTTGCATCTGTCGTAAATTTTTGATTCGATTCGATTAACCGAATTTTTATTTGCAAAGTACCATAGATGTAACCACCCTAATCCACCGGGCAAATTATACCGTGCACCACGTACCTAAACGACGTCGTTTTGAGCATTGTAAACTAATCGTCCGTTTTTTTAATATTCTGTGTATTCCAGGCAATTATTCTGTGTATTCTAGGCAACCGTTCTGTGTATTCTAGGCAACCGTTATGTGTATTCATGTTAGTAACACATGTTGTGATGTGTTTGTGCATTCGAATGTTTAGGAGGATGAGTTCTGTGTATTTTGTGTCAATATTCTATGTATTCATGTTATTAACACATGTTGTGATGTGTTTGTGCATTCGAATGTTAGGAGGATGAGTTCTGTGTATTGTGTGTCAATATTATGTGTATTCTGGGCAAACATTCTGTGTATTCTAGATAATGATTATGTGTATTATAGATAATGAATTCCCTAGAGTCATTCGCGTCCGCGCCCACTAACACCAAAACGACGTCGTTTTACGTACGTGGTGGACATTGCTATGTGCACCGTGGTGCAGGGTATTACGATTGAATCCACCGACTATTTGAATTAAAATATAAATAATTATATATTTAAACTCGAATGACAACTACAAGCTGGAGCCACTCGAATTTTGAAAAAATAAGGTGGTGATAACGGAAGCAGCCCAAATTATGCTGCCCACTTTTTGCCCATACAAAAACATGCAACTTTTGGGCTTGCACCGTTTCTGAAAGTGCATATTTTATTTGGAAATTGGAACTTCCATTTGTTAACCATCGCGATTATTGGCGGATGTGAAAACAGCTATTTTCGGGGTTTTAGGCCACCTAAAGAAAATGATAATGATAAAGACTAAAACGTCAAGGAGAAGACTTCGAATTTCATTAAAATTTTTTTTTTTGAGTTAAAGTTGATGATATATATGTTTCAGTCGTAAACATAACGGACAATATTAGGTATGTTTAACTAGAGATATAAGTGTCTTTTACTCAAGTAGGGTAGGAATGGGTGAACCGTAACCAGCCAAAATATAATGTTCTCCTGTCCATACACTAGTAATATAACAATAATGACCAGTTTAGTTCGTGAAAATTAAGTTTTTGAGATAGTATTATATTTTTTTTTAATCATGAACTAGCTAGGTAATCTTGACAAGAGGGTAGTAATAAAAAAGAAAATTATAAATTTTAATACGAAAATTATATTTTGCTCACTCGATCGTCCCTTCTGAGGTGTCGATTCATTTCGTTAATACTCCGTACATATTAACTTTGGTTGCATGAAGGGTAAACTTAATTTGTAATTGATAATGACTTTTGTTGCATGCAGGGTAAACTTTGTAATGGATCCAATTCAAACACGGCATGACTCACATAGTCAAAGCATAGTTGACAAAAAACAAAACAAAACAAATAATAATAATAATAATAGAAGAGAGAGAGAGAGAAAGAATAACTCATTTCGTTTGTACACCATAGGTCCGTAGCATGAAAACCTAGTCTACTAAAAAAAATGGAATCTCAAATTAAAATATTTAAATCAATACTAAATAAGAATTTAATCATTTGCCTTTCATTTACAATAGAGAAAAATTTCATTTTTGGTCCTATGACTGTTGAGATATTGTTATTTCGGGTTTACGAATTTATAAACTGTCAATTTGACTTTATCATTATTCATTTTTTTTTCAATTTCAGTCCCTCCAGCCAAATTGTCGGCAATAATTAACCGAAAAATTTTAATAGATAAAATGATAAAGAGGAATTTAGACTTCTGCTTTTTTTTTTTCTTTCTTTTTCAATTTCTTGCTTTGAAAGTGCAACCTAATTCATCTTGTAATCCAAATTGATAAAAAAAAAAAAAAAATACAAAAACAGCTCAACTCAAACTGGAAAAAAAAGGTGAGAAGATCGACTATTAATAGACAACTCCTAAAATTTTATAATTATTAAATTAATTGTTGGGACTAACTCAATTGAATTACCTCCAACCTAATCGTTTACCGTCCAACGTTAAAGTAGCGCTGTGCAGTTATGTTTTAGGCCAATTAAAGCGTACTTTACATTAAACCAAACACTCCTCACCCTCATCCTCACGGCACTCAATTTTATGCGGTCATTTTCACACTAGTTGTTGCATTGTTATTATTCTATATATACATAGAATGTTATTTCAATACGATTTAAGTCAAATTATTCACCCAGCTAGCTAATTAAGCTAGTTTTGTAGGCCGGTAGTTGTCCCCATCAATTAGTAAATTATGCATAATCATTGATCCTTAATCATTTCCAAACAACATTATTATACGGCTATGTTTGGCAAACCTAGCTGAAATGGTAGCTGAAATCTAAAAAGCTATAAGCTCGAAACTGAAATCTGAAGAGCTGTTAAGCTAGCTGTTATGCTTAAAAGTGTTTGGTAAAATTAGTTTTTTGATAAGTTGATAAATGTAAAAAGACTAAAAAAGACATCTACATAAAAGTTAAATAATTTTAAATTTAAATAGGTTTGTTCACATATTAAAATATAAAATAATGAAATCCATATAATTTAATAAAATATAAAGTAAGAACATATATTTAAAAATATATAAAGTAAAAAAAATGTTTATAATTCATAAAATTAGTTCATACAAAAATTATTGTTCAAACACAAATATCAAATTAAAATTACAACGAAACATATTGAAGAAAAAATGCCAAAAGAGTTTTAATTGGGAGGGATAAATGATGTCATTTATTTAAAATAATAAGGATAAAGATGGAAAAAAGTTAAGAAGCTACTAGCTTATTTTTGAAAAGCTACCTGAAGTAACGTTTCAAAATAAGCTCATATTTTAAGCTACTAGCTTATTTTGAGAGCATTACCAAACAAAGCTTATAGCTTATTAATAGCTTAAAATAAGCTATAAGCTCCTAAATAAGCTCTGTCAAACACAGCCGTACATAACATTTAATTTACGAATACTTAGTTAACATTCAAATATAACATGCAGTATAATTATATCGATGATTTTATCATAAAAAGGTGTCAAACTAAAAAGTATAACTATTATAATTTAAATAACATTATTTCATTTTAGAGTACACTCAATTTTACATTGTTGGATAATACCAACTTACCAAGTAGGCCTATATACGTTCTCACCCTGTTGGTGAGTGTCAACCCTTTTACTTGTTCTCATACAGATATTACTTTTGTATTTTAAATTTAAGTTGAATTTGTTTCCATTAGTAGGTACAGCAGTAGAAGCTATATCTGTATTGGACTTTTATTGGAGTATAAAAACTTTTAGGAGCTAGGAATGACGATAGCAGCGTACTTGAATTGCGATCGAAATCCAGTTATCCAGAATATTAATATTAGCATGCACATTCAATAAGTTCAGAGGTTAATTGGTTAGCAGTTGGCCTTTTGGAACCGCGACTCTAACCGCTGACAGAATGGCTATTCGGAGTTGCCAAAAGCTGCCATGTGTACCATGTTTGACTGCGTGTCCTATTTTCGTACAACCAATTGGATACCTCCCACTCGTACGGTGTTTGATAGGTTTGGTACCGGGGACTGCGTAATCATCCACGTCAGTAGTCCACGTGTCGGACAGGTAGAACGGAAATTGCGAGAACTCCTATCTGGCATGTGGCCTTAGGCCTCCCTCAATAGTTTGAGCTTTTTCTCAAGATTTTTGTGGGCCCAAGCATCCATATCATTATCCACTATCGCACTCAAACTCAAAATCTCTCCTTCCCATTAGTTTTAAGTTTTTTTCATTTTTTTGTGGACCACCATTTTATCACTATATTTTAATTATTTCTTTATTTATTTTCATTATAAAAATTATAATTACAATTATTATTTTTATTATTATTTAAATTACACATATCAAAATAATAATAAATTTAATTATAAAAGTCAAAAAAAAGTTTAAAAAGTTGGCTGCAACAGCCAACTAAAAAATATTATTAAAAAAAAAAACAATTATCAACTGGCCAACGGCCAGCTTAAAAAAAAATTTAAAAAAAATAAATCACAAACAAAATGGCAACGACCATTTTTAAAATGGCCGTTGCCTCGGATGTTCCAGCGCCCAGCGCCTGTGAGACGCGACACGCGTCTCACTTTTGATTTTTTTTTTTATAAAAACCCTGACATATGGGGGGTTGTTACAGGAGAAAAGTTTCTCCAAAATGCACACCCCCCAGGCCTCAATTGTTTAAAAACACCATAATCAGATTTTGTTTCTTAAAATTTGTGTCCAACAACACTAATGGGGAGGGCCTTACTGGAAATTGGACTCTGAGACATGCAAGTCATAGATCGTGAAAATTTAAAAATATTTTAGTTTATAAATTAATAGTTTTTTTTAAACATAAATGAATACTCCGTAGTTAATAATTGCATTAGAAAGTTTCAAGGAGTGGGAACATTTTTCAAATATTTGTAGTATTTTTTTTAAAAATACTCATCTATATCAGAATACTTTATAAACTATTATAAAAGTTAATAATTATTATAATAAAAAGTTGTAAATAAATAATGTTTTAACTTATTATAATAAAATAAGTACATGTTTAATAAATATAACAATTCTAGATTAAATAAATTGAAGGAAATATTTATTGTACTTTTTTGGAATGTAAACGGGGATGAATCATGATTTTTAGTGATTGCCTCAATCTGATCAAACTCATATTCGGTTGAATTAGTCTAGTCCAATTCAATAAGAACAAGACAAATCGTATGTCACTCATTTCACTTGACACCACTTTATAGGAGTTAAGTATCATATAACTATACAATAATTCAGAAAATATTTTTGAGTAAAAATTTTTGAAGACATTTTTTTGGACCATAATGAATATTTCCATTGATTTCATTTTCTGTTATATGTTAAAAAAAATTTGAGCTAGATTTTCTCAACTTGGAATCAAATAAAAAAGGTAAAAACTTGTGTGAGACCGTCTCACCGTGAGACTGTTCGGGTCGGGTCGGATCAAGCTGCAAATGTAGTACTTATATGCACAAATATCATACTTATATGCTCAAATGTAATACTAATCAGGAATAAAATTTTTGTTACTTATAAGGGTAAATGTAATACTCTTAATGGAAAATACAATATTTTTACATTTCGATTTAAAAGTATTATATTTTCTCACATAAGTAAGGGACACTTGTCAACAGTACTTATTATGAAAAATGTATTACTTTTTATCTTATAAACAACAAAAATTGTATTCTTGATTAGTATTATATTTGAGCATATAAGTATGAAATTTGTACATATAAGTATGACATTTGCATGTTATTTTGACCCGACCCAACCCGTCGAGAGGGTCTCACGAGCCAATAAAAAATAGTCTCAGAAAGGTGAGAAGTAGAGTAAAAAATACTTCACTATTTTAGGTAGTGTTTAAAAAAAAGAGCAGGCAATAAAAACAGATATTAGTATATTATTATATTCTCAGAGTTTGATGTTGTGTGGAGTTGGGAGGGTCCGTGTTGCAACCGTGTATACATTTTACCTACAGAGCTTACCTGCCTGTTTGGCTATTTATGGTGTCTTTCCTCAATCCTTCCGAAAACACTTGACAATTTCGTTTCAAAAATTCACAAACTTTTTCTTGAAGTTGCAAAAGCTGGATGCTCTTTACCAGACAGGTACATTTACAATCTTCTATATGTACGCCACTACCACCTACTAGCCACAGTTTATTTATTCTTTTTTTGACTTTCTTGTTCTGAATGGGTTCTCTACTTTTTCGCCCCAAAAGATATTAGGATTGTAATAATCCAGTAATTCAGTAAAAGAATCGTCTTTTCGAGAATTGATGTGCTCCGAGAGAAATTAATGGATCAGTGTTTAAAGCGTTTTTTCGGTACAGGGAACAAGGTAGCGTAGACCTATTACTCTATTAGGATACAAATTACAAACACTCAAAGAGTTTTCGCTTTTCACTAAAAAAAAATTGAGAATTTTTTGGGCTGTTGGGGGGTTTGTGTTAGTTTATGATTTATGATATTGGGGTTTGTGTTTCTTGGAAATCTTTCGTGTGAATGAGGGTCTGGGAATTATGGTGTTTTGCAGGGGAATTATTGGTGAAGCTTCTGGAGAGAAGCATCAGAGCTAAACAGTCTGGCCGACACTGCAGTGAAGTCATCTTCCCGGGCTAGGGTTGGAGCCAGGAAACCAAATCTTGAAATCTCACTACTTGGTTGCATTCATTCGTGTTCGTGCTTGTCAATTTGGTCCCCATCGCTCCTTTGGCGCTTGCCTGTTGATTACGGCTAATTTTGGCTAAATCTTGGCTGTAATCTGGTTTAATTTTGCGTTGGGGTTCAGTGATGTGAACTGGTTATTGAATTCTGATTCAATTCTGTGCGGTAGAGGAGTAGCCATTATATTGAATTTTGTGTTTTTCTGGAGTTGTGAGTTCATCTTCATCATCATAGAAATGGCAGTCTGCAGCAGTTTCCTCTGTGGTCTTGGTAGGGGGAAGAAGGATAAGGTACTGAATTAGCTTTGGCTTTCTCATTAGTTTGTCATATGCATAATTTATGTTTCTATGTTGTCATTATTTTGATTTGATCAAGTTTTCTGAAACCTTAAGATGGTGGGCTTGCAAGTTGCAGTGAACTGGGATTCTTGGTATAAGCTAGCTAACTTATATTATTATTATCTTTGTTGTTAGGGTGATAAGAAGTCATTGAAAAGAGATGATGTGCTTGAAGAAGGTGATGTTCCAGGGAAATTGTCCAAAAAGGATGAGTTGAAATCGACTTCTGTGATTGTTCCGGTGTCTTTTGGTATCTCTGGGAGTTCGGAGAGCAAGGTAGTGAGTCATGAAAGTCCCGTGAAAGGGGAGGCGGAAGAGGTAGCGTATGAAGGGGAAGATGAGCATGATGAGAGCTTGTCGATGAAGAGGGACAACTCCGATTTTGATCTTCAAGCTCATTTTGATTGTCGGGGTACTGATAAAGAGGTGCAGTTTTTGAAATCGTTTGATAGTGATATGAATGAGGAAACCAAGAAGATGTTTGAGGAAGATGCTGCTGAGGGTGTTCAGTTTATGAAAAGCGGAAACATTAGTGATCCGGGTGTGGGTAAGATTGAGGATTGGGCGTCCCCGAAGCTTATGCGCTCGTGTTCTGATTTGGCAACTAAGGACTCGTTCAAGAGAATTGCGGATCAACTGCTTCCTTCGAAGTCTCATCAGTCATTTGATGAAATCCGTAAATTAGCTGGCAAACTGAGTGAGGATGTGATACCCCAAAGCCTGGGAAGTCCTGTTTCTGTGATGACACATGGCAGTGCTGATAAAGTGCTGTTGAAGAAACATTCTTCGAGCCAAGTCCTGCCCTCTGCTAGTCGAAAACTCTGGTGGAAACTCTTCCTCTGGAGCCACAGGAACCTTCACGTAGAAAGTGTCCCAAAACCGCAGGTTGTCCTAACAAAGCCTGCCCTTAACCAGCAAGGCGGTTACTCTTCGGACACTCTAGAACAAAGAAACATCGAATTGAGCAAGATAGGATCACCGGGTTCTTTCACCGGGGAATCCTTGAACATAGGCAATAGTAACACAAACAATCAGAGTTGGAATGGCTTTCATGGGGCGTCCGGTCTGTGGCCTCAGAATCAGTGGGTTGCTTTCCCCGAAGAATCTTCTTCGTTCTCTAGAGTTGACATGTGGGTGAAAGAACTACCAGTGCAACCTCCAATACTCATCGAAAAAGAAGATTACATTGAAGAAGATGTAATCTTCCCCGCTTCACCTGAAAGAAGCTCATCTCCATTATCTCCACTTCCTAATGCTTCTGTTCCCGAGGAAGTTGCACATGCTAACAGTGTGATTCGATCTCTGAACTCTTCGTCAACAGTGGCTCTTATTGCTGGAACTGGGTTAAAAGTTATTCCCAACATGTCAGGCTTGTCAAGCCTTCGATCTGTCAACTTATCAGCCAATTTTATCGGTGGGTTGTCTAGGATTAAATTTTTAAGAATGATTGTGGATTACAGAGCTAACTAACTCAGTGTTTAACACTCTTTCTACACACTTTACAGTTCATATAACTCCAGGGTCACTTCCAAAGGGTCTCCATGTTCTCAACTTGTCAAGGAACAAGATTGCCACAGTTGAAGGCCTTAGAGAGTTAACTCGATTGCGTGTGCTTGATCTTAGTTACAACAAAATCTCTCGTATTGGACAAGGTATAATCTTGCTAGGCTCTTTATTTACTTGCCTGTATCTTGTAGATGGTCTGTTTTCTATTATTATGTTTCTCGTTCAAAGTTCAAATACTGACTTAAAACCGGGATCAGGTTTGTCAAATTGTACATTGATCAAGGAACTATATCTTGCTGGGAACAAGATAAGTGATGTTGAAGGTCTGCATAGGCTCTTGAAGTTAACTGTTCTGGATGTGAGCTTCAACAAGATAACAACAACAAAAGCGCTTGGACAGCTTGTAGCAAACTACAACTCTTTACAAGCTCTTAACCTGTTGGGTAATCCCATCCAGAGCAACATAAGCGATGATCAATTGCGCAAGACGGTTTGCAGTCTCCTGCCGAAGATAGCTTTCCTGAACAAACAGCCCATCAATCCCCAGAAGGCGCGGGAAGTTGGCACAGATGCTGTTGCAAAGGCAGCACTAGGCAGCGGCAGCAGGAGTAGCTACAGGAAAGGGGCAAAGAGAGTGAGCCAAGGGGGGGTTTCTTTGACTGCCAATGCTCACAAGAGCACCGCTAGTGTTCACAAGAATAAGCACAGGTCAAAAACCCGAACCCACCATCACTCAAAGGTCAGGGCTTCTGATGTTGCATCGTCTTCTCGCTAGATACTTCCATATTTATAAGAATATATATGCACTCCCTGGAAACACTTTCTTTTTCTACTTTCCAAAAATGAAGTTGAACTTCTGCTTGTTTACAATTTCATTGTGGAGGACTGTAATGCCTGGTTTGCCTCTGCTTTTGGTTCATTATTAAAAGTGTTTGTACTATTGGTTTTACTTGTTTTCTTACAAGTCCATTTGGTTGAGATTTTCCAGAAGTATATTTGATCGCACCAAAATTGACAGTGAATTGTTGGTCACCCTTTTGGTTTTGGAGTAAATTTGATGGAATGAAAGCATTAACATTTGGTAGAAATCAAAGAATAATGTGACACTGAACATCACAATATGAAGTCTTTACTATCAAGTTTTGAGCAAATTATACTCTGATCAACAAGGCTGAACCTCCTAAGATTATGATATCTACCAAATTACAATCAGACCTAGAAACCAAAAAAAAAAAACATAAAAACAGAAGCTGTAAGAAAACAAAAATGCTCCTAAGAATCTCCAAGAATCTTTAGTTTAAACAAAGACTCAAAGAGTTTAATGTCAATCAAGATTCATCATTTCTAGCCTGCAATTCTTGCATATCTGCATATCTATACAACTTCTCATCGAACACAACCTGAGGATCCTTAATGATCAAACTCCCATCTTCACCATAACCATCCCTTAGGAAGACACACCAGTTCATCTCAGTACCACCTAGGTAAAAAGTCCTCGGCTGCTTCAGAAGCATCTGATAAGTATGCTTTGTGAGACAAAACTCATCCTTAAACTCCACGATATTATGTATGTACGCCCTCTTCTCCAATGTCAAGCTCAGGAACTCATGAATCACGCCAACCCTGAACTTCTCCGCCTCTAGCGTCCATAAATCCAGCTTACTCCCGTCTGAATAAGGCGAAACTAATGGCAATGTGTTCAACAAGTTCAACCTCCTCTCATCATCTTCATCCAAGTCCAATGCCCTTCCATGCTTCACTGGAAATTTAAAAGCTTTCTTTGCCTTGTCTTCATCAACCATAAATTCCTTTTCTAATGCACTTACAGCCAATAAAGGATCCCAGTTCACAAGCTCAAGCATTCTCTTCCCATCATTCTCAACAACTACCCGGAAATATTCCGGATACTTCACAATCCTATCTCGGAAATCCTCAGGAATTCCGAATAAAAGCCTGTTATGGTAAATTTTGCTCAGAGCAATTCTCTTATCCTTGGACATCATTAACAATTTCCTAACTACTAGGATTCTGTGATCTTCCATATCATTCATAATTCTAGACTCTTCTTCTAACAATTCATCCATGAATTCAGTAAAACCGAGCCACAACTTACCGTCGGAGTGGCGGTAAATCTGGAAGATTGAAGGGTGGCGTTGGATGAACTTTACTGCCTTCCGGCCGCGGGGGAAGCCGAGCTGCTGGTGGAGTTTGCCGGCGTCGTCGAGGCGGAGGATGTTTTCCGGCTGTTTGGAGAGGAATTGTTTGGTTTTGGTGAGAAAGCGGAGGTGGTTGTCGCGGAGGAGGAGTTGCTCGAAGTGGCGTACGAGGTTGGGCTGGGTTTGAACCAGCTTGGTTCTTGGGCTCTCCTTCTTCTTCTTCTTCCGTTTTTTGCGGAATTTCTTGGGGGTTTTGGTTACGAGGAAGGAGGTGGAGAAGTGGGAGGCTAAAAGGGGAGAAATTTGGAATAGGGTTTTGGTATTAGGGTTTAAGAGTGTGGTGGTGACCCGGTTTTGGAAACTTAGGGATTTGCCAGTGAGGGTGACGGCGGAGGAAAGGAGGCGCCAAAAGTTCATTGGTGCTCCACCTGTCCTGAATTCCGGCGAACTGAAGCAGAAACCCTTCTACAAAATGTCCGCTATTTTTATGGAAGAGGGCGAAAAAGTAATTTGCTAAATGCGTAAAACAAATTAATAGCTTATCATATATACGAAGTATATTTGTCAAATAACTTGTGGCTTGTGCTCAAATGACATGTAGTGACTCTCTCCTAAGTGATGAGATCGAAGTTTAAGATGAATGATGATTTATATTTTAAATTACTTATTTGAAAATTAAATATTTGATTTTTTTGATGGGGTGCTTGAATTTTTTATTTTTATTTTTTTTGAAAAAAGACGATATAAAGCTGAGAAGAATCCTAAACCTTTTGTTGAAGATTATATTTTCTTGTTCCTAAACCTACGTTTAGTAAATTTTGGTTATATTTGATAGCACTAACTTTTAACATCTTATTTTCTACCATAATATACTTCTTTTTTTTTTTTTTTTGAAAACTACCATAATATACTTCTACTAGTCTGAACTTCACACTTGAAGAACCAAAAGTAAATAAAGCAACCACAATCTCTATTACCGCAAGAAACATCTCATTTATTCTGTAACAATTCTAATCAATCAACATATGGTCGTATACTTGTATTATAATGTCGAAGAAGACATCATAGGAAGCCCTTCCTATGATTTTCTTGACTCAAACATCTGTAATTACAAATGATGCCTATGAACACCTTACGGTTTCATAGATGTTGCAGTTGGAACCTCCTTTGTATTCCTCCTCTCTGTTCAAAATCTTTTGATTCCACCATTTTTTGTTTGGGATGGAACTTTATCACCATTAATCTTGAAATGGAGAAATGAATATGGACACTATCATCTACAATCATAATCCCCCTGCCTGCCAATTCTAGCTTGTACCCAGTTTTCTAACGAAAGGTTTCTGGCAAACGAGGAGTTTCTCCTCGCTGCTACTTTCTATGACCCGAGCATCCCATTTCAGCTGCACTGCGTGATCTCTCGCTAACTCGATGAGAGGAATTGTGTCGCGTATGATGACCCAACCCTACACCATGGTCAGAAAAGATGCATATATATGTTACTCTCAGATTCATATCCTAAATGTAGAATTTCATGTTTCAATTGAATTCCAGATAGATCGAATATCACAACTGAAAATGTACCTCTGGACGAAGTAGACGGTCAATTTCAATGAACAGTTCTAACATCCCGCATCTGCTGTGGCTGTTTTGACTAAACTCGAGTGTTAGAAGTCCATCAGCATGCACAAGATCGTAAGTTCTTGGATATGTTGGAAATGCTTCACACCTGCAAAGGTATGAAGTTGGATTTCGGTCTTTAGATATCATCATAGGTTCAAAATCAACAAATGCTATCACTCCAGCACATTTCTGCCTACAGATAGAAAGAAGAATTTACCAATCGTGTAAAACACCGACGAATCCCCTGTCAAGGATTAGGGGGAGGTAATTCTGAGCACTAGTTGGGATCACATTCATGACCCACACGGATTTTCCTGCTTCCAATAAAGCAGCATTGAAACCACCAAAATGGGCGTTCATGTCTAAGACATTCCTAAGCATGTTGTAGGGCGGGGAAGGATCCTCATCACCAGGTCTCTTCGGATGATCAGAGAAAATTAGGGGCGACAGCAATGACCAATAATTGTTAACTGCAGAGTTCCAATTAAGGGAATCCTCGGCAAGATCTTCTGACTGTAAACCTGATGGAAGAATCCATATAATGGATTGAGTGTTCAATCTTGAAATTAGAAAATGGAATCATATATGTTTTCTGCATTGAAGCAATTACCATGGACTTGAATTTCAGCTGCACTCAATCTAGCCCTAGAAGGCCATTTCGTCCTTTTTTCAATTGGAACCCATCTGCGGCTTTGTGTTCCCCCAATGCATGGTTCAAGTGGCCGATAATATGGAGATTCAATATCATGGCCTTTATTGCAGAGAGAAGGGCCAGAACCAGACTTCCTGGAAGTAGAAGCACGATTGCAAAATTAGGAGATAAATTGGAAACTCACTCCTCTCGGTGCTGAAATGGAACTTAGTCCAACTTTACACTTCTTTGAAGATTAGTTTTGCCTTACCTGGCAGAATAACACTTCTTTTCACTAGTCTTCTTCCAAACAACCGTCTCGTCTTGCTGTGACAGCAGCTCCCAACAGAGGTTTTCCGCAAAACCACGAACAGAGTTCCACTTCTTTTGGTTTTCTTTGTTGCGGAGGGACCGCTGGGCATTCATGACCGATGATGTCCACACAAAATATCCACCAGGTCTTAATATACGGTCCACTTCAACCAAAAGTATACCATCTGGAGTAAATAGGGTAAATGACAAATTTTAGTAGAAAAAAAGAATGTCATTTTACATTCCATAATAGCAGGCAGCAGGCAGCTGAATTCGAGTTCTATTGTAGCAATCCTATAAAGTGAAGCATTGCATCCTTTAGGGGTAAAATGGCAGCTTTTTGCTAAAAGGTAACTATGTGACTTTTTTGCCATGCATTTTTGCAGAAAAGCATTTGAAATCATGGCATAGTAATGATTCCACTCAGTTATCTTATTTTTCCCTTTGTACAACTCAAATCGAAAAGATGCATGGGAGGATGAATTTAAGGGAAAAGGATTGGATATAAACAGTTAAATGTATCCGGGATAAAGGAAATCGCCGCATTAATTTTTAGTTGTCTGTCAGGTCTAGAGTAGAAGTGGTACCTCTCTGATCCCAGTCAACATGACACTCAGCACAGTGTATCATATCAAAGGAAAGTGACGGATAAGGCAATTGCTTTGAAGTAAATGAACCAATCATTGCAGGAAGGCCTCGTTCAAGTGTCAATTGAACTTGACTGCCAGAAGCCTCATAATTTGCAATGCACATTGTCAATAGATTGCTGGAGAAAAGATGGGCTCCAAAACTACCAAAACCACATCCAATATCCAAGATAACTCGAACCTGAAAATGTTAGATATATAATCTATTTAGTTTTCTTGTTACTATATCAAAGCATAACAAAAAATAGACCAGATACTATACATCTATGACTGCTGAAATTTTTTTAGCAATCAATGATCGCAATCCGTGATCCATTCCATTCTATGAGCGACAACAAAACATACTTTATATTTCCTTTGGACTATAAGGAAAACTCATGACACATGTTCTAAAGAAGTTGACAATAATCATTTCATTGAAAGTTATAGAGTACCGTTGAGCTGGCCTAGTGAAGAGCACAATGATGCCAAATGGTGCTGAATGTATGGTTTCAAGAAAAAGTTGATATTCCTATATCTATATGGTATAAAAAAAATGACATTCAATTGATTATGCCATTAAGTGTACACATCAAGTAAGCTGGAAACGTAAACAGATGACTTCTAAAAAGGGAAACTATAAAAGGCAAGTAGATAGAAAGATGTAAAATCCAATGAGCATTGCACACTTACTCCGGCTTGTATTAAATTGGATTCATTTCGTAGCCCAATCATTTCGGCAATTTGATGTGAGTAGTCCTCAATACTGTCGAACATAGCAGATTCTGAACGGAAAGAGATCTGCTCTTCCTCTAACATCATCATCCTGCAATTACATGGCAGGGGATAAGAATTTAAAATATAGATCCTGACAGAATACTTTATCTAGCAAAAGTAACCAGAGCTTTTACCAACCTCTTCGTCAAACTTCCAGAAGAAAGCACCTCCTGAGCTGTGATTTTGACATTTGCAAGCCAAATAACATCCTTCCCAGTAGGCCATCTTAAAGGAATCTTGTAATTGATAGGTGGAAGAACCAAACAGCTATCTTGGGACCTAGGTCCGCAATGTCGATCATATTCTTCACCTTCAGAAAAGCCTAACTCGAGACTTTCTGATACATTAAAGCACGGAACGTAATTCTCAGCCTCTGGTGGACAATATTCCAGATCCTTCACTTTAGAAGAACCAAGAGACAAGTGTCCAATGTCCTTCAAGTCCAATACTACCTGTTCTTGAAGCCTACGGTACCCGTGATATATTTTACCCCTCGATGAGCTCGTTATCGAGATTGTCCACCAAAAGGATCCAGTAAGAGCAAGAACTACTATAGCAACTAAGCTAAGTCTGAGCAAAAGCAATGTGAACTTAATCCGACTTCGCCCAGCTCCATGGCTGAAGGGATCAGATAGAAAACCATTTTCACTAGCACCATTCTTTGTAGGCGATTTGTCAGTGGAAAGAATCCGTAAAAGAAATTTCATAGAGAGGAAACTCTGATCACCAGCTGATTGAGTATGATCAAAATCTTCTTTCTCTGTCTTATCTTTCATCTGAGAGTCATCCAAGAAGCTCTGACTGTTCCCTGAGTGCCGGCCCCCACCTCCAACAGATAAACCTCTATGCAGTGGCCTAGCCATAATCTGCACTATCAATGGTCACAAAAATTACTGTCAAATAATTGAATTAATTCCTAAAATGAACAAATGAATAAAGGGTGATCCAGAAAAAGAGATCCATTAATAATCTAAGCACTAGATCCACAAACCACTTAACTTACTGCACTATGGTGTATATTTGAAGAATAAAATATCCATAATGGGAAGAGATTAATAAACAATTGAGAATGAGCACACAACTGCATCAAATTCAAGCCAGTTGAATAGTATGAGAGAGATTAATAGTACATTCCAATCATTCCAGTTCAGCTAAAATACACAAATTCCACAGATGACCCACAAATCAAAAACCAATTTTGGAGCAATTCAGACAACACAACCCGCCCATTTGACCAGCCCAGAAGCACCCATGAAAGCAAAACCACAAATGAACCAGAAAAGTAAATGTTCAGGTACCTCCAGAAATGTATAAACTCAAAGAATCACTCACTCACTCACTCGCCGTTCGGCTCAGTGAGTAAGTAGTAGGCGAGTAAGTAAACTGTAAAAGAGTTGGTAAGCAAAGATCGCTGATTGTTGAATAACTCTCCTCTTCCCAGCTGCCACCCGTGAAACGCAAACAAACCATCAATTTCTCTCTCCCTCGTTTTTTTCAGACTGCCTCTGCTTATGAATTCAACTCGGCCGACGCGGTTTTGGAGTTTTTAGAGAGAGAAAGGGAGAGTCCAAATCACTTGAAAGCTCGCTCGTGAAAGAATTGAATCTGCCCCCTCGTCGCCTTCATATACGTGACACATTCTACGTACTAAAATCCATTATTTTATTTCTGCAGACAAACTTATATATATAAATATTCTTTTATACACATAGGAAAGAGAAAGCCGTGAATTTAAAGATTTCCAGGTAGTAAGTACAGTCCAATCCCAATTGTGATTCTTCATTTACTTCCACTAATCACCGCATGAGTTTTAGCATTTCCACCCAACAAATCCCTATTAAATATAACCCCCTTTTTTCTTAACCATATTATCCAAACAACTTGTAACACATTCTTTTTGTTCAATTACTTTTTCTTAATCTTAAAAATAAAATCATAGGTTAATAAAGGTTCCAAAGACAACACATCACAAAGATAGAGCAGATGGACAAAAAATCACTTCGAACAATCAGACTTAGAGACGGACTGATTAGCTACCAAATCATCATCTCTCACCCTTAACAAAGCATAAACCCCTAAAGAGTACACTCGAGTGCTATTTGGATACTTAAATAAAATTATAAATATTTGAGTGTGAAATGAACACGTTGCCGGGTAAAGAGTGATGGGTCACATGCAAGAATTGAAGATGGTAGGGGCCAGAGGCTAATTATTTATAGATGGAGGCCCTTAATTATTAGATAAGTGGTATGAAAGACACATGCATTTCTTAACGATCAAGACTGATGAGAGAGGAGTCACATGCAGGTGTTAAATAGTTTTGTAGAAATTAAAGCTACTCCATTCATGTTTCATTAATAGGATCGGAGAGGGGGGAAATTGGGGGCATCTTTTAAAAAAGTAAAAGAATAAAGGGGGCAAAAGATGCAAATTAAGAAGAGCATGGTGGGGTCCCGCCAGTACAGCAACGATTTGATGTACCTTAGAGGCCGCAGATGACGCGTCGTCTGGTCTGCAAATGGATAATACGGTCTGCACTGCACCCGATAACTCCCTTTGGCTTCTTCTGAGAGACAACCCGAATTTATGAATTTCACGGGTTTACATTCTCGCCCCACCCTATTTATTACTATTATTATTACTCCTTAAATTAATTCTGTAAATTATTCCCTATTTCATTTCATAAATGCACCGCACAAGAAAATGATAACTTACACAGGTTTTTATTTATTTACAAAAACATATGTAATCTTCAACTAAGTGCAACCGGGTGTCACTAGATCACAATATTCTTTTTTTTATTTTTAGTTTGAGGCTCGAACTCACTCCCTTCCACATGGGAGTGTACACCGGGTGCCGCTTGACCACAAGGTCTTTGGCCTAGACCACAATGTTTTGACATCTTGTATAATTTAATACTTAATGTTTTAATAACAACCCAATTATAAATATGTTAAACATATAATATATACAATATAAATGTATGCTTTAATAATAATTTCATACTTTCAGTTGATACGGAATACATGCATTATTTAATATTTTAATCACCAATTAATCACTATAAATTAGTACGTACATGTTTGAGTGATCACTTACACCTCATTGGGTCTTGCACATACTATAGGCTAAGGTATATTAAATCATATAGGCAGGATAGACCTAACATCTCAATTAATCACTATAAATCTACGAGTTGTTTGACCAATGCATCATATCACCAATGCACAAGCCATTTGGCATATCAAGGGACGGATCACTTAGCATACCTAAATTTATGCAAGCTTGGATTTCCAATCGGAATCACTAAAAGACAATCTAGACCAATGTTGTAAGCTCAAAGACAATTTATTATAACTTCTAATGACTTGTAAGATCACAAATCAAAATCATCAAACACAATAAACATGTCTAGTTTAATTTTTATTTTTTTTGGGTCTAATTGGCTTGGATATAACTCATGTATTATTTTTGAAAAAGAAAAAAAAAAACAAATAAGCCCCCAAGTGAACCAAATTAAACCTCCTAAAAGAACTTCATTGAGAGCCCCTTAACTTGAATTTAAAAAAAAAAAAAGTACAATTGAACTATTATTTAACATATTCAACAAGTTACTGCTGATTTAGTGCTAACTAAACTTTGCGTGTATATTGAATGAGGTGCGGGCATGGATGCCTATCAGACAATGGACAATCTAACATTTGACCATTAACTAAATTTTGTTGAATTCTTATTTTTTTAAATTTATTAATATTTTAAAATTAATGTCAACTCATCGCTATATCGGATGTCAAGTAATTGTCACATCAAAATAATAACATATGTGAAAGCTTAGTTAGCGCTAATTTAGTGATAACCTACTTAATAAGTAAAATTAAAACTCAATTATTGCATTTTTTGTCATGACTCAATTAAATTATTTTGGCCACTTAAAAGACTTATTAAATTATTTTTTTCATGTATAAATGCTTTCTTTTTTATACGAATTTAATTTATCAATACATACAATATTGACTCCTGCTAAATCACATCGAGTGATTCAAATCTACTCACCCTAATGAATGAGCATTAAATTCAAAACCATATTAAAGTAGCATAAGTCAACTAAGTGGATCCTGCATGCTAACCCCAAGGTAATATCATAATTTACCTAGCATTTAGCAACTACTCTCATAGGATCTAACAAAATACTAAATAATTATTTGTAGGAAAACAAAATAAATCGGTTCACGGACAATTGCCCATCTTTCATGGATTTGGTCAAAACCTAAATCTCCTCACATGCAGCTTCCTTCTTCAATTCCATGATTCAATCTGAACCGTACCATTTACATCATCAGTTTAAGACAATAACCGGCCATATGCTATTGTTTAAAATGCAATTAATAAGAACTTTAGAACTTTGATTAATATATGTTTAATGAAAATTAAAATATTCCCCTCGAAATTATTTGATGTTGGAAACCAAAGGCACATAATAATTATAGAGCCTTGTAATTTGGTCAAATCGGTCCTCAGGGATATAATATAATGTTTAGTCATTTGCATCCATCTTTTTATTTGCCCATCTGTATAGCACTTCTCATCAGCCTCCACATAGGTTCCATAATATATTTATTTTATTTTATTTTATTTTATTTATTTATTTTTGTAATTTTCCATGTGAAAATGAGAAAATCCTGCGAGTTGGGTCAATGAAGAACGGAAAATGACATATTTGTACTGTCGGCAACCCATTCCAATTAAAATTAATTAATTGACTTTATTACACGATGATCACAAACTAATTAAATCAAATAAAGGTCTCCAGAGCCTAGACCTAGAAGGATTCTTGAGAAGCCCAATGTTATTTCTTATAATGAAAAGAAATAGAAGTTGTTATGTTTTGTGACGAGTTCAATTTTTTTTAAATTTATTTATAGTGATGTTGTAACGGAATTACAATCTGTATAAAATTGAACAGAATAACAAGTCTCACACTTTTAGTAGTCCTGTAGTGAAACTACAGTATGTATAAAATAAAACTGAATAACAGACCTCATATATTGAGTGTATATTGTCAAATGAAACTATAGTTTAACAATAATGATGCTTTAGTAGTGATGTAATGAAACTACATCGTGTAGAAAATGAAACTGAGTAACAAGTCTTACATATTGAGTGTATATTGTCAAATGAAACTGTACTTAAATTAGAATGATACTTTATTGATGTTGTAATTAAACTACAATGTGTATAAAATAAAACTGAATAATGAGAGAGATTGCAACATGAACCATAATAAAATTTGTACCAACCATTATTAACGGGAAAATCTTCAAACGACATCGTTTTTATACTTGGTCCGTCATAAAATTTTCCTTCCATGTGATCCCAAAAAAAAATCAAATCAAATTAATGTTGTCGTCATTAAATTAGATTAGACTCGTATGTCATTTGATCCTCTCATTGAGTGATTGATGGATGACAATAAATTATTATGTAAACAAATAATTTATCTTAAAAGATTAGTTTAATAAATAAAACGAATCATTTAAATTCAAATATAATTTCACAATCTATCACATAAAATTATATATATAATGTATCAAAATTCTAAGTTTTCAACTTTGGTTGGTCATTGGAAAGATCACATCCATTACGACTATGATGTGATCAATTGATCATAACCACTCACCACCTTTCAACATCAGTATGGGAGTATACATGCACCTAGTGGTACGTGCCCTCATCTCATTATCAACTTTCAATCCATCGCGGAGAAATTATCCTAGAATTTACACTTTTCGTCAATAATATATAGATACGGAGTACTATAAATAAGAATAAAAAAGAAATTGATTCTTTATTTATATTTTAAACTCGAGTTTTAATTAGTTTGTGAGAAGTTCATCTAATTAAATGGGTCGGAATTTGACAATAATTAATTTTATTTTTAAGTTAATTGAAAAGTAGTGTAATTAATTGTATAGAATATCAAGACAAGATTGCATATGATGTGTTTAAAATAAATAATAACAAAATGGTATCAACTTGATTTTTTCATTTTGATGATGAGGTTCTAGTCACTGACCGGCCGAACTACATGACCTGCGATGAGGGCAACCGTGAATAGCCATGAGCCTATAGACATGATGGCTGGTAAGTAGTGTATGCATAACTCGACGCAACGTAACATATAATTAGACCGACGGACCGCCATGAGAAGCCAACTAGGGAGACTCCACTTGGGCTGCACACTAGTGGACCGACATGGCAAATACATACCAACCTTTGTGTGGTATAAATAGGTTAGCCACTAGGAGGCATCTTGTACTCACTTAATTACTAATAGTGTTACTCTCAAATTTTGTATCTAATTATTGTTCAGAGTGATCTAGTATTCATTAGACTGACCGACCGCCCACCTCTCCATAATACACTCAATTCTACTTACTCTCAATCATATCATACCATTGACCCTATTCAATTTATGCTATCACATCTTATACTTAGTATATAGACCAATAATAATTACTCATATTGCATGTGGCATGCATCCTCCCTCACATAGTTCTTCCCAGGATCGGATAATAAGACAATCACCTTTTATATATATATATATATATATATATAATTATGATATGATGGATCCAATCCATCTAAAATGCATAGGATACCTTCGCAACCATCCAACTCATCCTCTTGAATCTCCATTTATAACTATTCACTATCACTCTCATAATAATATAATAAATTAGACAGCAACCATATGTAGTTTGGTGTTGATAGGTGTGGACTACAGTTTTGCTTCTTTTGAACATTAAGGAAAATGAAATTTCAAAATAAATAAAAATAAATCTAAAACATTTTATTTATGTCTAAACTAAATTTTTGTACGAATTAACTGATATTTTGCTCCGACCGTTACGATGTTGGCTTTCTCTTTTTCGACTTGCCTATAGCCTTTTGATCTTTGATGGTGATTTACGAGTGGCCCGGCTTGGTCACGCTTTAGATTTTTTTTAGCTTTTATTTATTTATTTATTTGTTGAAAAAACCCAAAACCCTTTAATAAAGTTACATTTTTAACTATTGAAGCTAGGGCTGAGCAAAACCCGAAAAAACCGACAAACCCGACAAACCCGACCGAACCGCCGACCGAATAGCAACTGCCGAACCGGGCCGAACCCGAACATTAAAAACCGAACCGATCGTCTGAAACGACGTCGGTTAAGTGACTGCGGGTTGGGGGCTCCAAAATTGCATCCGAACCGTCCGATTACCCGATCAAATCTAGGGTTAGATATGCTATGTATTATACGACGTCGTTTGGTGTTGTAGTATATATATCCTTAGATAGGGCTTGAGGCTTCCGTAACTCCTCATTTGCGCAGTCGCGACTCATCCTAGGGTTTTCAGACCTCTCTGATTTCTCTCATTTCTCTCATTCTCTGAGTTCTCTCACTCTCAGACCTCAGTCGCGAATCGCGATCCCTCTCTGTTCTCGTTCTCGACTTCTCTAAATCTCTAAGAGTCTGAGACTCTGAGTTCTCTCGTTCTCTGTTGGTGACTTCCACAGTTCCACCCGGTGGCCGTTGGTGACTTGGTTGAGTGGTTCTGTTCGAGTTCGACTGGTGGAAGCCCGACGCCCTACTGGTGCCTGTCGGAGACCGTTCGGCTGTTTCATCTGGTGATATCTGTGCTAGAAGCCCTTGTTCTCCGGGGTATTTGTGAGAAAGGAAGTAGGTATTCAAACCCTAGTTTAATAACTTTGATAGTTTGATCTGTTAGGCTGTTAGCGATTATGTGATATTCTGGATTTCTGGTGGGAGCACTGACTCGTTGCATTACTTGTAATCTTGCATACTTGTTAGCGATTTTGTGATATTTTATTATTCTGTGAATCTGTGATATTCTGGTGGGAGCACTGACTCGTCGCATACTTGTTAGTTGTTAGCGATTTTGTGATATTCTATTATTCTGTGAATCTGTGATATTCTGGTGGGAGCACTGACTCGTTTCAGGTTTCTTTCAAACCCTAGTTGAATAAAATAGATTTGGAATTTTAACAATTTACAAACCCTAGTTTGATAACTTAATCAGTTATCATATACTGGTGGTCAAGTGGAAGCCCTGTTTATAGAAATCCTGATAATGATGGACTAGGAATTGGGAAACAATTGCTGTATATTAATATTACAGTCTCCCAATCTGAAATTAAAATTTGAAAATTGAAACCCTAAATCTGGATTTCTTTGTCTAGTACTCTAGAGTCTAGACTCTAGTCAAGTTTATGGATGTATGCCCTTAAATGTATTCTCAATAAATTTCCTAATAAAATAATTGTGTTCTTGGAAAATGATGACACAAAATGTGTCTGATTCTAAAACTTTATGTGTAATTGTATGGCTGACTGAGACACTGAGTGACTGTCTGTCACTCTGGCTCTGTCCATTCTTCTTTGTGATTGAATCCCAATACTGTCTGTACTGATACTTAGCCATATTTTAGATGGATAATATCAGTACTCCTGGTAGTCAACCACCCAATTCTTCAATTGTGGAACCTACAGTGGTGGAAGCCCAAACTGTTGAGGCTAATAATCAACAGAATGAGCAACCTCCTGCTGCAGTTTCTGGGAAGAAGAGGAAAGAGGTTGAGTCCAGATCCAGAGTATGGGATCATTATGTGAGAATAAAAGACAGTAACAATATTACTATACAAGCAAAGTGTGTTTATTGTGCAAAAGTGTACAAGTGTGAGTCCAAGAGACATGGTACATCTTCCTTAATAGCCCATATGCTAAGCTGTTTGAAAAACCCTCACTCCAAGGATACTAGGCAGACCCTTTTAACCTTTCAAGCAGTTAATACCCCTGAGTCATCTGAAACTACTGTGGGAGAAATTGGGTGCTGGGTATTTAACCAAGACTTAATTAGGAGGGCCTTGGTTAAAATGATAATCATAGATGAACTGCCTTTTAGATTTGTTGAGGGTTTAGGTTTCAGGATGTTCATTGCTGTTGCTTGCCCTAGGTTTATAGTTCCATCTAGATGGACTATAAGTAGGGACATCCTAGTGGTCTATGAAGAGGAGAGACTGAAATTGAAGGCCTTTTTAAGGGAAACCAGTCATAGGGTTAGCATTACCACTGATTCTTGGACATCAATCCAAAGGATTAACTACATGGTTGTGACTGCCCATTTCATTGATTCAGAGTGGAAGCTGCATAAAAAAATCATAGCCTTTGTCCCTGTTACCTCTCACAAAGGGGAGTATCTTGCAAAAGCCCTAGAAACATGTTTGCTGGAGTGGGGGCTTAGGAATGTTTTTAGTGTTACTGTGGATAATGCCTCGTCTAATGACACTGCTATGGGGTTTCTTAAGAAAAAAATTGTGTCTTGGGGTACATCAACTGTGAAGGCTAAGTATATTCACATGAGATGCATTGCCCATATCCTTAACTTGGTTGTTCAAGATGGCTTGAAGGAGTGTGATAGTTCTGTGAAAAAAGTTAGGGAGGTTGTTAGATATGTTAGGAATTCACCTGCCAGGTTAAAGAAGTTCAGGGACTTGGCTGATTTGTTAGGAATTGAGCAAAGGTCTTCTTTGTGTCTAGATGTTCCAACCAGATGGAACTCTACATATTTGATGTTATAATCTGCTTTGACTTATCAGAAAGTCTTTGAATCTTGTGAAGAGTCTGATAGTTCTTTCAAATCTGACTTGGGTGATTCTGTGCCTAATTTTATGGACTGGGAGTCTGTGAGCAGTTTGGTGGAGTTGTTGAAATGTTTTTATGATATGACAATCAGAATTTCTGGTTCTTTATATGTGACAGCTAACACATTTTTCAGTGAGATTTCTGATTTGTATTGTATTTTAAATGGAATGGTGGAAGCTGGTGGGGCAGTGAGCTTAATGGGGAGAAATATGAAAGCAAAATTTGAGAAGTATTGGGGTGATATAGACACGATGAATCTTATGATTTTCTTTGCAAACATTCTAGACCCCAGGGATAAATTAGAGTATATGCCTACTCAAATTAATCATATGTATGGTGAGGAGAAAGGTAAACCATACTATGTTAAAGTGCTTGCTGGTTTGAATGAGTTATTTGATGATTATTCTATTCTTGCCACTTCTTCTGTTTCTGGTTCTTCTGTGTCTGCTGCTGTTGGTAGTGCTTCTTCTGTGAGTTCTGTCAGTTTTGTGTCTGTTGGAAGGCCACAGCATTTACTCAAGTCCCAAATTAAAAAACAAAGATTGGAATCTGGGAGTAAGAAAAAAACTGAACTGGATATCTACTTGAGTGAGGCAATAGTTGAGGAGGAAAACTCCTTTGATATTCTGAGATGGTGGAAGATAAATGCTGAGAGGTTTCCCATCCTTTCTAAGCTTGCTAGGGATGTCCTAGCTATTCCAATCTCAATTGTTGCCTCTGAGTCTGCCTTCAGTACATCTGGGAGAGTATTGGATCCTTTTAGGAGTTCATTAACTCCAAAAATTGTGGAAGCTTTGGTGTGTACCCAGGATTGACTTAGACTGCCCAATACTCCTCTATGTATTGAGGAAAATCTTGAAGAACTTGAGAGGTTTGAAAAAAGGTAATTGTTTTACACTTAATTTCTTTTTGTTGTTTTACAGTTTTATATTCATATTTTGCATTTAATAATTTACATTTCTTATTTTGCAGAGTTAGTTGATGGTGGAAGTGGAAGGAATTTTGATCCTACACTGGCTACAATTCCTGTAATGTTATTCTTTATCATTACTTGTGTCTCCATTCTAATTAATTGTCAATTTACTCAATTTCATTCTAAAATCTAATCTCAGTTGGTATTTTTTGAGGCCATGGTAACTATGTGTTATTAGTTGCTGGCTTGAATGAGTTGAATCCTTGATTGCACTGGTCCACTGTAAGTATGGTACTCTGCAACTGTAATTCTGTAAGACAGTAAGAGTGTAAGGCTTGGTAACTTTTTGTAAGTTGCCGCCTTATTTAACTCTGTTACTCTATTCTGTTTGTCCCTTTTATCAGTTTATGTGGCAAATGGCAATGATGAAACTTCCACCTATAATCTGAAAAGAAGGATTAAGTTGGCATGTTGCTCTATATTTATTGAAGCAATTTGCCCTTAATTCAAAATTGATAGGAAACAATGCTTACTGAGCCAAAATTCTAACTTCCAAGTATTATACAATTGTGTTGTAATTGTTTTCAGTTTTTACTTTTCACTAACTTGTAAGTTGTAACAATTTACAGGAAGAAGAGTAGGACTAACTGTTGCTGGGGCTGTGCACTAACTGAGTAACTGTTGCAGTGTTGCTGACTTGCTGTATCTGTAATTCTGTATTGTTATAAGCTTCAAATTTCAAAGTATCATGATATGATGTATTCTCTTTTGGTCTGTAATAAGTAATTAAGTATCAAAGTATGATGTATCTATGATTTTTGACAATTTCTCTTTTGGTCTGTAATAAGTCATAATTTGTAGTTATAACTTATAACTTATAAGTTATAACTTAGAATCAGACAACTTAGTAAAGTTTTTAATTGGTTTTCAGTTTTCACATTTTTTTTTGCATATATTCTCAATCCGAATATAGGTCGGATAACCGACCGAACCGACTCAAACCGAAATTATGAAAAACCGATAGGGTTTAGTTCAAAATAAAATCGGTTAGGATGTGAACATGACCAATCCGAAATCCGATCGGAGAAGGCTCCCGTCCGTCCGAACCGAACCGATCCGTCCGCTGCACACCCCTAATTGAAGCAACAAAACTTTTAAACTATATTAAAATTATTTAGTACATGAATATTTTAAAATTTTATTATATTTGTTCTTTATAACATTGTTAGTTTTGGTATTATATGCAAAATTGAGATTTGATAACCTTCTTCCCTAAAATGATTTATTTTCAATTGTGACACATAACCCTTATTTTTCATACACGACTCTGTTAAAATTATATTTTTTTATTTTACAAATGAAATATCAATACTAAACAAGATTATAATTAAAGAAGAAATATTAAAATTAAATATTAAAATACTCATGTACTAAGTATAATTTTAATAGATTTAATTATTTAGTTGTTCTAGGGGTTAAAATTGTAACTTTTTTGAAGAGTTAGGGTGTGTATCGTAACAATAAAAAATTAGAGACTAAAATCTCCAGCGAGAAACAATTGAGTGACTAAAATTAAAATTTTTCTATATCAAATATTAAAATATATTGGTTACTACATAGATATAGGCGCTACTTATGAGCCCATTTTGAATAAAAAGGAGGCTTGATTGTTTAACCAATAGTTATGCCGTGGACCCAGGTCCACCATGGGTCCAAAAACGACGCCTTTTTTTTTTTTTTTTTTTACATATTGGCCTTAAATGTGGAACACAAACTCTACATTCACATACACTATATTCTACATTCACAATTTGTAAACTTCACATTCACACATTACAGGATTATATGTTTAGTAACTATATTACCACTGTTATGCATTCACACATTCAAAACTCTATATTCACAGGTCCTATACTCCATATTCACAACTTGAGAACTCCACATTCACACATTACAGGGCTACAAGTTGCTAGAACTTCTTAACTCTATTACAGATTCACACATGCATAACTCTACATTCACGATTTCTATACTCCATATTCACAATTTGAAACCTCCACATTCACACATTTCTAGGCAACTCTACATTCACACAATCATAAGTCTACATTCACGATTTCTATACTCTACATTCACACTTTGAAACATCTACATTCACACATTTTTGGACAACTCTATATTCAGCAATATGTTTACTAATTTTTTTAAAAAAAAAAAAAATAAAGAAGACAAAACAACGTAGTTTTGGACCCAAGTCCACCTTGCAAGGTGGACCTGGTCCACAGCATAATTTAACCTATCGAGGTTGAAGAGAGCCCATTTTATCAATTTTGTGAAAGAGGCCTCCTAAAATTCATCCTGGTTAGGCTGAAATGGCCCACTAATTGTTGCCCAACAGAAGTTGATACCAAAAAGTTTAATGGCCCAACTATCTAGCCCATCATCTGTAATTGTATTGGGTTAACAAATGAATGACACCCGCCCAGTGATCCACGCATATGTTTGTATCAAATTATATTGCGATCATGAATAAATATTTATTTTTAATATATTAAATATTTATTATTATATTCATTTAAAATTTATTATTTAGTAGTATATAAAAATAATGAACTTTCAATATACAAGTATTATACTTTCAGAAAATAAACATCCAATGTATTAAAAATAAATATTTATTATATTAAAATTGAACCATATGTTAGTGGTCTACCTTACATGGTGGACCATGGTTCATGATATAATGATTGTATACTTGTTGCTTCAATTAATAAGAAGTGAAAGTCTTAGTATAACTATAATATAAATATTTAGGAGTGGTTCTTCTTAGTTATGAATAAGCTTGAACTCTAAACTTATAAAGGGTTCATCATTGTTCAGGCTCAAAAGATTAATGAAGAGATAAATTGTGGAATATGTATATCGCAGCTGGCCAGCATGGCATATAGGCCTTTCAATATACTTATAAGTAGGATTTAAACCTTATATGCTTTAATTTATTTTGAATTGATTGGTTAGTTAAATTATGTGTGGAGATAGAGTCCTTTGTAATGATTCGCAGGCAATTCTTTTAACTGCTGCCTGTTCACTTTGCATGTAGGATCAAGTTTCGAGATATCTGTCTGAAGAGAGGTGTAAATAGTTTGGGAATAGGTGGATGAGATTTATTTGAACCCAAATATTAAATATATGACATGAAACAGGAAACATAAGAGAAATGAGTGGGGTGGTGTAATTTGATGCAGATTAAGAATAATGTAGTGTAAAATGGTGACATTATAAGTATTTTTTTTGGGGCCATTTGTGTAGTCTAAATACTTCAATAGGCCATCCCCTCCTGATTGTGGTCGACACTACAAATACATGCTAGCCTGGAATTAATTAAATCTTCCATGTGCTTTTCATCACTTTTACATTTCACTTTAATTTTCAAAAAAAAAAAATACATTGATTATTTTACTTGTTAACTTCCATTATACTGTAAAATATTATAAAAATTACAAAAAAATAAAATAAAAATTCAACTAAAAGTCTATATATTAAGGGAAGTTGCATTGGTTTTCTTGCGAAAAGGTTAATATGAATGATAGTTTGATGAGTTAATTTGGATTAATCATTGGGTGTACTTTTTGGTGATCGATGATCGGAGATATAATGGATAGAAAGTTTCACATATAGTATCATAGCGGGATTAATGGATGTATATTTAATTTTGGGTTGTATCTCTATTGAGAGAAAATTAGTTTTAAACATGTTAAATTTGATGACTAAAGTTTCTGATTTCACCAGACTATATTCTAGACCATGAATATGCTCTTATGTGTATAATGAAGAGATAAACTAAGTTAATCTTCTATCATGTCAAAAAAAAAAAAAAAGTAAGTTAATCCAACTTTGATACTCAATGCTAAACTATATATTTACTTTTGATCGAGCACAAAGTGTCCCTCCTACACTCAAACCCCAATGTTAGTGGTTGAGACTGAATGCCACCCTATCTTTGAAAGCAAGTTTTAATTAAGTGAAACTTTTCATCCACTCAACTAATGCTTTGAGAACATTATAAATACTTGTGTGAGACCGTCTCACAGGTTTCAATCCGTGAAACGAGTCGAATCTTTGATTAATGAGTAAAATCTTTGATTAATGGGTCAAATCTTTGATATCATTACTCAAATATTCAATCAGTCATATGAAACAGTCTCACACAAGTTTTTGCCTTTAAATATTAATTGGTAAGAATTGAAGGTTCCCAAAATTTTCAAGACTCTTGAGAACAATGATATGTCTAACGACCGGCCACGAAAAAAGTACGCATATTATTAGCTGTGCCTTAGCACACTCATGAAATTAACGGCTTTCCTACCCCATACCAAAGTTATTAAAAAAAGAAAAAAGGTCAAATGATAATGAAGCATGACCACCATCCGTATGTGGGTGCCTTTTAAGAATATATACCCTCCCTATAATATCCACCAATATTTCTTTACTTTATTTGCTCCAACCTAAACACAAAACTTCATACACATATACTATATATAAAAAAAAAAATTTATGCTTAACCTCTTGACATTGAACCCCTTTCACTTAATCGAGTAACTTTATTTCGTTATTAGTTAAACATGTATAAGAGGTAACTCAAGAGTGAAAAAATGACATGAGTGAATTGAACATTATTGTAGGATTTAGAATTCATTCTTTAATTTAGCAGATGTTGTTTGTGAATGAACTACCTAGCTTGAATATAGGTAGTGGGGAGGGGGGTGCATGCTCTCAACCCTTAACACCCTCAAAGTGGAAGAGTTTGAGGTTGAATGTTGACTACATTTTTAGAAATGGCATGATCGAGATGAGTCATCATGAATATAATTTGAATATTTTGATGCATATACTATATTGCTCATCAGGTTACATGAATCACTATTTTCTTGGAGTCTGTATATCATTTTCATTTATGATCGATTATCATCATTTCTATACATTGTTGACAGGTTATGAGTTTTAACTAGGTATCCAGGCAAGTAGGTGGTTATGTGTGTGTATATATATGCACGCAGTGAAGGGGGTGGGGTGAGTGATGGTAGTGGGTGGGGGGTTGTAAATTAAGGAAAAGTAGATGAAATCCAGCTCATAGGTGTCAAAGACTGAGCAGACCCCACGTGGAGGGGATTGCCAGTTCACGGGCTAATACACCACTGTATGTGTGCATTCATAAAACAATGGTCTAACCTTTAGCTGTCTCCTCCTCCCAAAGCCTGGCACCAACCCACTACTTATGTTTCTCTATGCTTTCTACCTTTCTTACCCGCAATTTTATTTCCTTATACTTTCTTAACAGCGCCACATATGAATAACAATATATTAAACTCGATTCATCAAATTTTTACCTGATGCATGTAGTTCGGGGATCCTGAAGTACTAGCTAGGTTTGCTAACTTTTCCCTTAATAATATAATTTCTTGATCTCGAGATGGTTATTACATTATGCTGTAAAACAGTGATAAGTTGACAAAAGTGAGGTTCCAAATTAAACAACAAAGATAAATAATGTTCAAATTAAGTCACACATGTATGTTTTCAAAAAAAAAAAAAAAGAAGTCACATATGTATGTATATGTGTGGGTGGGTGCGTTCGTGGTCGTGCGTGCAGTCATGGAGCCATGGAGATCGAATGTGGACAACATAATGGTCTTCCATTAACTACAATAAAAACAAGATTAGCCTGACAGTTGTGACAGGTTTGACTACTGCCAATGTTCTTTTACAACTTCAATCCCTCCAGCTTTAACCAGTAATTGCTTAATTAATTAAAATTATACAACTAACAATATTACAATGACAATTATACATAACTATAATTGCTGCGATCCTTGCGCTTAAGCTGGACAAAAAAGCTTGATTTGATTTCATCACAGCCGCCCAAAGAAGAATATGGTTGAATAAGTTTTTCTTGTTATCTCATTATTACAATCTGGTTGGCGTATTACCCATATATATATATATATATATATATATATATATATATATATATATATATATATGTCCATAATCGGGTGAGAACCGGTTGACAAATCCATACCATTTGATCTAGTAGATTCAACGATTGAAAATAAACAAAATTTTGTAATATTTATAAAAATGACTTCGTTCATTTTAAAAATTTGTAATATTTATGAAAATAAACTCGTTCATTTAGTTCTCACCTAGGGAATAATTCTCATATATGATTAGGATATTTTATATATATATATATATATATATATATATAATATGTTTCTCCAACTAGCAACTAATTAGTTTATGGGTTCTTAACTGTTATACCAACTTGTTCTGCTTTGGCTGTTTTGAGGGTTGGCCTTATAACTTCTTATGATTGGATGAGTTGGGAACGTGGGTCCACGTGACAGTATCATTATTCCTCCTCATTAGTCTCCTTAAGCCTACAACTAATATTGCTATGGAGGATTCTTAATTTGATGCTTACAATAATATTATTCTAAAAATAATATTTAATTCCTATTCTTTATTATATTTTGATAATCCAAGTTTCCACCTTCGTTAAACTATATCCTGAATCTCATGAATTCGCTCTCTAGGCCAATGAAAACGTAAATCGAGCCTGCCTCACATATACGAAAAAATTATATTTTTACTACTTTTAATTTAATGTTGAAATAAGCATTCGATCCTAACATATACTCGCATAAAATAATACGTATTACAGTCACCAATTAACAATATGTAAATTGATAAACATAAATAAAATTTGTGGTGTTTGGAAAATTTATCTATTATGGTGGGGTAATTATTATGGTAATATAGGTAAGGTATGGCTAATCTTGATTAAAATTTTAAATTAATGTAACTCTTAATTAAGGTATGGCAATATAAACATTTTAAGTACCGAGTGTGTTAGTAATCATAAATTTGGTAGAAAAAAATTACCACTTTTAACATTGAAATAAGCATTTGGTCCTGACATATACTTGCATAAACTAATACATATATATTACAGTCACCAATTAACCATATGTAAATGGATAAACATAAACAAAATTTGTGGGGTTTGGAAAATTTATCTATTATGGTGGGGTGATTATTATGGTAATATAGGTAAGGTATGGCTAATCTTGATTAAAATTTTAAATTAATGTAACCTTTAATTAAGGTAGGGCAATATAAACATTTTAAGTATTAGCAATCATAAATTTGGTAGAAAAAAAAAAGAATTAAAAGGGAGGGTGGACCATAATTGATTTTGATAGTCCCTGTACGTTATTGGTTACTGGTCAATAACTTTGTTAGCTCCATATGGACTTAGACAATAACTCCAATTCCAACCAAATAACAATCCAATTTAAGTACCCTTCAATATCACAGAGTCCTAAAATGTATAAGTCAATTAAAATTCCATAACAAACAGTAATACACTATATGCAATAATAAAAGACATTTAATGTTACAACAACAACAATGTCTCCAGCTTATATTCATTCTTTTGAGTAACAAAGAAAATCTGAACCCATTAAACCCCACTATGAGTATCTGTATCCAACCTGTAAATTACAAAGATGTAAATCGCATTAAAAAATGTAACGTATAGTCGTATACTGATTGGTCATGGGGTAGGGGTGTGATATAATGTATATACACAGGAAAAAACAGAGGGTAAGACATAATTATAAACCAAGAAAGAAAAGTGGGATTAGTAGATGGATAATGGTAAGGTGTTGAGGAGGTCCAAAAGGCAAAAGAACACAGAAAGAAGAGAACGCAAAGACAACTAGGGGAGAGTATTGATTGGAGGGTAGGGAGGGGGGTGGGGGAGGGGGGTGGGGGAGGGAGGGAGGAGGGTATATTAATGCTCAGGGACAGGCAGGACACAGTCAAGTGCTCTTAGTCACGCAGCTGTCATTCGTTATACAAAACCCCCACCCCACCCTTACCCCTACCCCTACCCCAACCCCCACCACCCACCTCAGATATCCTCTTCAATTCCTTTCTGAAATACAGCAAATTAGAGTTTGCAGCTGTCGGATAATCAAACCTCCCCCCTCTCTCTCTCTCCTCCTTTTCTTTCATCAATTCTATCTAAAACATATAGCTGCGCTGGGCTCGCTACCTATAATATCTCCCTAACCCTTTGTTTCCACCATTTTTTTTGGAGTTTCGGAGAGATCGATATATACACATACAAGTGATCATCATCTATCAGCGCAGCAGAGTTGATCGAAGTTGGTTTAATATATACGAGGAGATAGAGGGGTTGCATGGTAGTCTATTTTTTTCTCGACTACCTTTCTGCACAAGATTGAGGCCGGCGGAAACGTAACAGCTTTCTTTGCACTTTTGATGAATTAGATCAGACGAGGTTTTGGGGTTTTCCTCCTCGTACATGGCTTACCAGCATTACCGATCGCCCTTCGGCGACACCACCTACACCAAGGTCTTCGTCGGAGGCCTCGCATGGGAGACTCCCACCGATGTAATGCGCCGTTATTTCGAGCAGTTCGGGGAGATCCTCGAGGCCGTTATCATCACGGACAAGAACACCGGCAAATCTAAAGGATACGGATTCGTATGTCTCTTTCTTTTCTGTTTCCTTATATTTATATATATGTCCGATCATCGGTACGAGGTTTTAGTTTCCTCCGCTGAATCTTATTATTATCAAATAAAAAACAGGTAACGTTTCGCGATCCCGAGTCCGCCCGGCGGGCTTGCGACAACCCTAATCCGGTGATCGACGGCAGAAGAGCCAATTGCAATATCGCTTCTCTCGGACGGCCACGACCGTCTCCCCCTCGAGGTATTACATACATTATTATTATGCTTTATCCCTATTATATTATAATATATTATATTATATTCATTGCATCTTATCCTAAACCACAAAAAAAAATAAAATTAATTGAGTGGTTAAAAATTAAAATAACTTTGGTAATAATATAGGTAGGGCACAAGGAGGAAGTCCATACCAAGCAAATGTGGTGCCACCACAGGGAGCATCATCTTCTTCCTATAGTGGAGTGGCAGCGCCATTACCACCCCCACCCCCACCTCCACCACCTGTGATTTACCCACCATATGGGTAAGTTTAATTTTACCTTCTTTAACATTATTATTATTATTATTATTATTATTATTTGCATTCATTATATTCACTGCGGGGTTGATGCCACTAGTAAATGAGAAATGGTCCATGTGATAACACTGCAGAAAGGCAAAGATCAATGTGTTAAAAATGTATGGCAGGTTTGCCAGTGGTGATATGTGAAAAAAAACATCCACACCCCTTGTCGTCTTCCTATGATCATAAAAAAGAAAATATAGAAATTCGTTTTTTTACATTATTGTCAAAAAAATTTTATAATTGAATGCAGTTGGTATTGGCAGATCAATAATAAATAGATTGCTGATTGGTATGAGTTGTCAGTTACGTTGCACAGAACATGCAATGGCTTTAATTTTAATTTCTTCTTATTATATTATTATCTTAAGGTAATTAACATTATTAATACATGATTTATAGCTGGCTAATCGGTGTTAATTATGGTAGAACATCATCATATGAACAACAATATAGTCAATAGAAAATGTAGATAAAAACCTAGACTTAGCCAAAGTTTTATGGGGTTCAGGATATAATTAGGTGAAGTCAGAACTGGGTTATAAAAAAAATAGGGAAATGCATTATCTGTATATAGTAGGGTGCGACAGCATTGACAACTGTCGTTTTGGACACTGGTTTTCCAATAGCCCTTCCCACATTCATATGATCATATGTTTCACATTAACGTTGTCAATGATTCATTGCTTCTAGTGTTGGTTTTCTAGCAATAATTGGATTGGGTGGTTCATGAAATATTAAAAAATAAACAGAAAATAAAACCTACCTTAATTAGAATAATCGATATCAGTAACATTACTTGTACTTAGTGTAGATTTTTTCCCAATAAAGCTTATATCATTGAACTTGTATATCTGTATTTGATTAATCATATATAGTGGTCCATCCAACTTATGGTAACTGGTAAATATGAAAAATAATGATGATGGTCAGCTTATACCACCAACTTGAATTCTTTTGCAAGTTTATATATATATATGGCGTACAAACTTATGTCATATGGGGTCTACAGACTACAATAAATATAATATATGTATATGGTTTGAAGTATATATAGGATTTTCTTATCGCATTCTTTCTTTCATAAAAGTATTCCCTTTCCCCCCCATTGTTGCATTGAAAAAGGGTGGACAAAAGCATGGACCATCTCACTTTGTACATGTTGCTTGAAGATTATATTACACGAACAAATTTGCACGGCAGAAAGACATGTAATTTTTTGTTAGATTAGATGCATATTGACATCTAGGGCATCAAATTTGGTTAAATGAAAGGGATAACTTACGGACCTACTATATGTCTAGTTTTATTTGGAAATGTAATTTAATTTATATTTTCTCCATCTTCATATCAAGTTAATTTGCATGTGATGTTTAACAGTGTTATTGAACATTTACTTTTTTGTGCAGGTACGCTGCCTACCCACCAGATTATGCTTACCATCAAGTGAGTACTAGCAATATGTGCATGCATTTACTAGGATAGATTTTAGTAATTACTCCGCGGTAAGTTTTTTGTTAATTATTAAGGTAAGGGCGGTAATTAATATTGTACGTACAGGGTATTTATAATCCACAGTTTCAGCAAGCAGCAGCAGCGGCACAGTATTACCCTCATCACCATGTGTATGGAAGTTCATCATCAGGCATGGGGTCTCCATATGGTTATGGATATTCCTTGCCGGCATCTAGGGGAACATTTTCTGCAACGCCCCAACGTTTCCATGGGGGACCGTCTTACCTTTACTACCCTACTCCTCAGATGGATGCCGCCGCCGTGGCCGCCGCCGCAGCTTCCTTCTCCCCTACCGCCTATCCTCCCTCTCCTCTCCCACCTTTGCTCCACCCTGCCCCTAGGCATCCTTTCCCAGCTTCCTCCTCTGGTATGTCTTCTCTCATAATATTTTCTGTATAGTCAAAAGTTATAGCTCATAGACCGAAAACGCATTTTTTTTTTATATAGTCGCATTTTCGAGAGACACGGTGCTGAATTTCACTCTTCACTTGTCTCTATCTAACAATTTATAGTTACTAATTGCTGGACTTAACACTTCACAGTCTTTTCATAACAAGTTTTATTATGAGATTAAATTTTTAGTTAAAACGAAAGGGATTATTGAAATGAGTGTTATGATGGGTAAATAGACAAGGGGATTGGGTGGTGGGGGGCCAGGAGGGGAGGGCTAACCATGTGACATGAGCTGGCCAGTTTGATGTTGTGACCCATGATGGGTCAAATGAAAATCATATGCCAGGGAGGCATACATATATATATATGTGTGTACAGGTGTAAAAAAACAGTAATATATATGTATAATTAACTGGCATGTCATGTGAAGCTTTGTATCTATAGTCCGGTAATAGATTCCTCTGAATTTTCTGTTACTCAAGTGCTTTTCCTCTCCTCACCCTCGATTTGTACGTACAACTTTTCTCAGCTGACTTAAACCCAGTGTAGAGTCCATTCTTCTTTCGGAAAATATGAAAACTGTTAAAAAACATCTTGTGATTTGTCTTATTTTTTAAGAGTAGAAAGAAAAGATTTTCAACATTCGAGTGTAATTTTCATTCTACCATGCAATGCTGATGTTCAACACTAGATGCCCGTCTTGTGACCTTAGCCTGACAAAGGATAGTAAACCAGATTAAGTTGTGCATAATATAGATTGTACGGTTGATTAACTTAAATAAAAAAGGTTAATAAGCCATCACATTTAAAGTCAAATTTAAAATCTTGTGATTATTAAATAAGACTCTGACTACCTTTGACTATCTTGTCTCAAAATTTTGTGAGGGACTGAGGGTAGACATAATGGGAGCCAGCACATCTTGTATAGTAGTATCTCGATTCTCGAGAAATTCAACAAGTTTTACCCTGATTACAGCAGAACACCATAAAAATTTATTGTGTGGTAAACCCTGCTGAAAATGGTCCACATTTCACTCAGGTTAAATGCATATATATAAACAAATGAAGTAGAGCTGTAGAGACGAGGACGTACACATGTATGAATTGACTGATTTTCGTACAAATTAATGTGTTGTTGTTCTAATGTGGACTAATTGGTGGGTGCAGAGCCACAGACTCCACAGCAAACCTCAACTGAAACCACCGAAGTTGGGGCTGTTACCTCGGAGAGCCCAAAAACCTATTAAAAAACCCAGACACCACCGGACCGGAAACGGAGAAGAAGAAGAAATGGAGCTAGCTCATAAAAACCAACCACCCACCGTACCGGCGATGACGACGACAGATTAAATTAATTCATGAATTTTCCAACTGTACAATCCTTAACAAAATTCAGTCATCTTTCTCATCTCTACGCATTATTGCACCAATATCTGCAGGTTTCTCTACTTCAACTCCGATCATATTGCACCAGGAATGCCATCCCCAATTCTTCTTCTTCTTTTTTTTCCTTCTTTAATTTTTGAGAAGAAAATTCTTGGTTCATTTATTTTTTTTCTTAAATTTAATCACTAAACCTCTTTGATTAATGTATTATGAATTATAACAGGGAAATTTATCATTTCCTCAATAAAAGATTCATGACAACTTGTTAACTGTTCCCCTGAGTACTTATAGATTTCCTTGTTTTCGGGTTACTGTTAATTAAACGCTATTTACATGACAGAATTATACTCCGTATATTTGTGGAGAGTTTTTACTGTGCCTTAAACCTGAAATGAGCTTGGTGCTGGATCTGGGTTCGGCCAAGGCCACTACTAGTGGGCCTTGGGTCGGGCTTTGTGTTGTTGCTATCTGTAAGAAAAAATATTACTCCATCTGTCTTATTTTATATGTTAATTCGATTGACGAGACTTAACGAAAATTATTTTAATTTAATTTTTTATAATATTAAATTAAGTATTAACATATAAAATTTATATATTTATAAATTATATTAAAAATACTATTACACAAAAAATTAAATTTAAAAATATCAAAATAAATAAATAAATAAAGAGAAAAGAGTTAATTTTACCAATTATTAATGAATACTACAAGTAAAATGGACAAAGTAAGCATTTATTAAATCTTATTAAATTTCATTTACACATACAGTATTATTTATTCGTTTTTATCAGACATTTTATTCAATAATATGATATGTGTAGTTACTCTATATTATTAGTTATTTATAAATAGTTTGGAGCCATTACAGATTTGCAGTGCAAATCATAACTATCGTTCACTAAAATATGTCATAAAAGGGTGGTTAAGTGAATAGTGCATGATTTTTGTACTAAAAGATCACTATTAATATCTTCTCAGTCAAGTTCATATTTTCTTAGTGCGATTTACCTCTCTTATTTTGTTTGATTATATAATGTACTCAACAAGTTAGCTAATGTATCTGAGTAACCATAAAAGTGATTTTTTTGGGGGAATTTTTTGGTGAATTTTTGTGAGTTGGATGAGAAAGAATAGAGGTGAGAATATAAATGTATGCCTTAGGGGTGAGCTTGAAGTGGTTTGAAGCAAATTTGGGGTGAATCTGCATATTTTGAAAACGCCAAATTTTTTAAAAAAATTCACCTTTTCTCCTTCCTCTCTCCTTGACAACAAAAAATATGAAACCTTCCCCTTCATCCTATTTTTCTCTTTCCTAGTGATACATACAAAAAAATCAACAATTGTGGTTGCATGCCTCTCGTTTCAGTCTTCAAAAAGATATGAAACCTTTTGATTTGGTAGCAGACAACTAACTGCAGAACAGGGCCAGTCCTCCATCAATGCATGCAACCTTTTCAAATAATTGATCATATCGGAGTTGTTGACTTGATGTCAGGTAGGCCTAAAAGGTCTCAGCAGCGCAGCAAGCTAAGGATTACTATTAGCCTAGTTTGTTACGTTAGTTGTTTCATATTTTCTTTGAATACGTACGTTGGCCAAAAATTAAAGCATATGTTGCAATCATTATGCTTTGATGCATGCATGTATGTGTGGGGTAAAGGGGTGCAAGTACCTACGAGCCATGGTCGGAGTTCCTTGCCACTGCACTGCAAGAACTGCAACACAAACCATCCTCCGGAGCCGCCGCTCACACATCGCCGGCCGCCAGATACGCTTTGAATGCTGGAAGTGCTTGGCCATGAAAAGAGAGTGCACACATATTGACGGGAAGAATTGCAGGGTTCAGTGGGTTTACGTTTCAGTCGTTTTATAATGTTTTGATTTCACGCACATAAATGGTAACACACTTCATGGATGGAAGTGGTGAACGTATAATATAATATATACGGAGTAGTTGTTATTGATGGTTTTTATCGGGCTTGGGTCTATCATATTCCGGTGATAATTTTGTCGGACTAGGGTCTATCATAAATCGGATATGGAAGTACAGAACGCCTAAATATTAGCCTAAAAGGGCCGGGTTAGAATAATATTGTAGGTCTGGGGACTTGGGAGTTAGGACCCAAGCCAATGGACCCTGAGAGGTTTGGTGAGCTTAGGAATGATGATTTAATGGAGACAAAGCATCCTATTTATATTGTTGAAGACTTCATGGATGCTTAACAAATGTACGACACTAACTTGTCTTCGTTCTTGACCATACATGTGTCCCTCACTACCTCGATGCTAGCAATCTTCACATGGCTAAGTAGAGTGTCATGTCCTTTAGTACACAAGAGATAGTTGGCTTAGTGGGTTGGTACTTGTGTTGTTAAATGAGAGGTTGTGGGTTTAATATCCCTAGTAGTGCTTCTTATAATATTTTGCTCCAATATTCATTCTTTCCTTAAATCAAATAGATTTCCATTATTCTTATTAGGCAACACCCATCAATAATGTGGATACCGCGCTTGGCCAAGAATTTCCCAATAGATTTCCATTATTCTTATTGGGCAACACCCATCAATAAAGATGGATAGAAGCTTGACCAAGACTTTTCCAATAAAATAGACCCGGATCCCATGTCCTCATCTAATGTATATTAATATACTATATTAAAAAAATTAATACCGAGAACTATAAATTAAAATGTAATTATATTTACATTATTATCTCAAATATTACTTACTAAAACAGTGAGTTAAATCCGTACTAACAATTATATTTGCACTATTGCTAATATAACATGAATACATAATAGAATATAGTAGATCGTTTCTGTTGGGTATGGGCGAGGAAGACTATGCTAGGCCATGACCCAAGACCCACTAGGGGCAATGAGGCATAGCGCGCGAAGAGGGCAACCTAGACAAATTCATAAACTTGGCCCATACTTGTCCTAAATATTGATGCTTTAGAGTCCATGTCTTGGACCCAAACATGAAAACGCGAGAATCCCATTAAACTTTGACTGTTGTACACTTGTACTCTGTTTAGGGTTAATCAGAATTACCAAATCTGTAGCTAATTTTTGGTAAGGAGTATTTGATTATTATTAGCATTAAATGTATGAAAGTGAGCCAAAACACCTTGTGCTCAGATAGTATAGTGACTCTTCCATATGGAGGTATGAGATTGAACCTTAATGTGTCTATACTACATATAATAGACTCAATAAAATTCAAAACAAAAGAAGGCACATCTAAATGTAATTTACTAGTTTTTAACTCTTCTGACCTTCTTTTGAATGTTTATATTAGTTTGACCCTTAGCAATATAAAATTAAGAGAAAATAATCAAATAGATCTCTAAACTTTACATCAAAAGTTAATTAGACACCTAAACTTTTAAAATTAAGTCCTAAAAACATGTTATTTTTATTAAATAAGTCAAATATACCATATCGGTAACCAACATGTTACTGGTCAAATTACACAAGTTCTAGAAACATTTATGTGTGTGAGTTTGTGTATGTATGTATGTATGTATGTATGTATATGTGTGTGTGTCTGTGTGTGTATATATGTGGTGGGGGGGGGNGGGGGGGGGGGGTTCTATGCGGGTTTTGTACATAAAATATGAGCCTAATTCGACCCATTGCGTGTTTAATTTTTAAGACCCTACCCTAACCCACATCCCTCTATCATCCAAAAAAAAATGATTCATATGGGTCGAATTCGGGTGGATATTCCCGAGGCGGGTTAAAATTGTCATCCCTACATATATTCTCTATTTTTAAAATTGTTATAGGTTTATGTACAAAAATGGTCTATCGCAGCTACATAATATGTCAACTACATATATCGAATCTGAAGGTTATTTTTGGACTAGAGTCTACAATGCAAGATAGACTCTTGGTCCATGGTATAATTTACTTTATTTTTACACGTCACTTTTACTATCTTATCATTTAGGAGTATAATTTAAGAATAAAAATAGTATTTTTTGGAGTTTTATTGACCATGTTACATGTAGTATACCCACATTAAAACTCAAATCCAAAATCTCCTATTTAAAAGAGTCACTTCACGGAGTTCACGCCACTTGAGTACAAAGGTCTTTAGTATTTTATTTTCCTTTCTATCATGCATTTTCCTTAGCACGTGCATATAACTAAGTGCGTGGCTGCGTGCCTCACAAATCAAAATACCAAATTCCCCTTATCCTATTCTTGTCGGCTTGTCGCCATTCGAACTTCTCGGAACTCTAACTTTTGTTCTTGTATCTTCTAATTATTAATGCAACTAGTCACTGGCACGCGAATGCCCAACGATAATACTCCATAATTTTAATAATTATTATATGATAAAATAAAACATACATAAACACATTGGTTCCCTAACAGACTCACCCTGGCACCACTTCAAAGAAACTCATGTGAGCTCATATTAGAGGCATCATTATATATTTATATTTGTGAGTTGATTTATTACATATATATTTTTTAAAAATTAATTTCTAGAGTAAAGAATGCATATTTCTGAGAACAGCCAAGATTAAGTCTTAAGGCCCAATGCATACTTGGTAAATTCCAGCCCACAAACACATTGCAAAATCAGTATACACAGCTCAAAAAGCTATTTAATTTAGTCTAACTATTAGTCAACCCATAAATGTGTTAATCAAAGATAGAGCTTCGTACATAGTCAACCCTGGGGACCAATTCTAGTCAGCCATGGTGTCCATAATCTCCAATTTTTAAAATCCAGACGATAGAGCTTCGTACATAGATTCACATAATAAAGAGGACAAAGCCTTCACGTCTCCTACCAGAAGCACACAAAAAGGCGTCTTCTTTAGCACTCCTCCCACTAAAAATTGTCTTTAATCCATTCCAATTTTGATGAAAAAGCCACCATTTAGAGTCCTCATAATAAAAAAATTTTCTTGTGGCCCACCACTTAGAGTCCTAAATTATTTTACACAAACACTTACAAATTATTAATTTTGGGTAACAAAATGTTCGTGAAGAATAATCTTGCAAATATTACGAATAAATATTCATATAACTTTGGGACAAATAAATACTTTTAGTGAACATTAAACTTACCCTTGAAGCCAAAATTCACGTGAACTCTTCAAATTCTAATCATTTCAATAACTAAAATTCCAAATATCACATAAATTAGATATTTACAGCTACTAAAATATTGTTATGGCATTATAAATTATTTTACACATAAACACTTAAAAAGAAATTATTAATTTTGGATAATAAAATTTTGGTGAATAATTATCTTGCGAATATTAATAATAAATATTCATATAACTTTGAAACAAATAAATAATTTTAGTGAACATTAAACTTACTTTCAAGTCAAAGTTCACTTAAACTCTTAAAATTCATACAATATGAAAATACAAAGTAGTGACATACATAGTCTCACGCCAGTGTGCGACATGCATAACCATTTTATTCTACTTTCAAGTCAAAGTTCACGTAAACTCTTAAAATTCATACAATATGAAAATACAAAGTAGTGACATACATAGTCTCACGCCAGTGTGAGACATGCATAACCATTTTATTCTTAGTCATCTACTCATCTGCATCATCCTTTCAACAAATTGCTTAGTGACAGTAAATAATAGGAGGGACACAAGCACACTAATGTATAAAAGAAGCAGTAACCTTTAAGGAGAAGGAATGCAACATACCCAATTTCTCCCGAAAAACCAGCCAACCTCAATTATTATTCTTCAAACATGGGAAAGCAGTTGGTCTACTGATAAAATTATTCAAGAGAAAGCCAAATAGTAAAAAAAAAAATCCAACAAAGCATATGGCCAGAAAAATACTATACATAGTTCATGTAATAATATTACCTGAAATTTTTAAAGCATAATGACCTCCATTTTAACCTTCAGTAGTTTTCAAAAAAAAAAACCTTACTTCAGACAAAGCTACTTTATGGGGTAGTGGGATTGAATACTTTATGGGGCAATGGGATTGAATATTTTATGGGTAATGGAATGAATTTTTTTTTTCTTTCCATCTCCATCTGACACTATTCCCCTCTTTTCCTCCCTTAAATTCACAACCTTTTCCCTTTTGTCGTCTTCCTCGCCGACAACGACCACAATTTAAAACCTTTTTTGCTGGCTCAACATATCACACAATATATTTCAAAATTGCACTGTAGTTTGGGAATGAATGCTGTTGACTGTGCTTTTTGACACTCACGTCCCTTCCAAGCTGTTGGCATCCATGTTGTTCTCCCTTCTACGCCGTTGGCTTCCAAGCTGTTCTCCCTTCTAAGCTGTTGGCTTCCAAATTGATCTCCCTTCCACTGTTGACTTTCAAGTTGTTCTCCCTTCCAAGCTGTCGCCTATCCTCGCGAACTCAGGACGGCGGCAAAGGCTGGGTGAAACCGGAGGCCGAAACTGGCCAACTCAATAGAAGGCTTCACCGAAAAAATCCGACATATTCAAATTGGTCAATCTCTATGTATTCAAGAAAGCCATAAAATTCACAGCTACAAATAAAAGAATTAAGATTCAAAAATGAGGAGCAGAAGCTAGGACTTTACCCCATAACTTTCATGTGGTAAACCATCCTCATCTATGCTGTAGGCTACCAAACGAAGCAGACCAGTCCGCCGGTGTGACTGGGTGAAGCAGGTGACATTGTCTTGTGAAAATGATATCTCCGGCAATAATATCTCTGTCATTGAAAAATGAAGGATTAATTTTGCACAAGAATCTGAAAATAATTTCATAGAGAGAAAAAGCAAAGTTAAACACTTAAAACACCTAAAGGCCAAACACAATGGCCTTAATATGAACTTAAAACACCTAAAGGCCAAACACAATGGCCTTAATATGAACGGACATGCGTGCCCAGCTTGAGGTCGCGGGTTTAATCATCAATCTCAACCACCTGCCACAGAAAATAAATATATTTACAACACTATAATGACCTTCTACAAATGAAGAAGGCAGCAAAAAAACTATATCGATCTCTGAGTGAAACAAACACAAACAACATCAGGCAAATAAATACATGTTAGAGTGAGTAGACCCCTGCAAGTTTTAGACAAATTTTTTTTACCAAAAAATTGAATCAAATGAGATTTCGTGAATTGCAAGTATATATATAAACTAAACACACAAAATCCAGATTATGTAATCATGCATAACCACAGACCACCTTGGTTTACTAAAAAAAACACTGCTACTGCATTAGCAATTAACGGTTGTGTTCTTTTCTCATTACTGCTCAGATCACAGCTAAATTTTCTTTCTAACCAAAACGACCTTGTCTTTCCTCTCTACACCAACCACAAACAACAAAATGCATTAGAAGCAAACAATAAACAACAAATCCAGAGATTCCGATTTGATAAAATAAGGACAAATTTAAGGAAAACAAATGAAAACCCATTTTTAATTCAAGTAAAGAGAACGAATTGAGATCAGAAACAACCGAAAACATGAGAAAGCTCAGCAAACTCACGGCAAAAGCAAGGCAAAAATAATCTGCGTGCAAAGATGAAGAAGAAGAATGCTCTCTTCCTTCTTGGTGCCGAACTGCCGAATGAAGAGAGAAAAGAAGAAAATTGGTTTTCTTTTCTTCTACTTGCTGCCGACAATGAATGGGAATAATGATAATAATTCCAACTTTTCTTCCGAATAACATGGGTAAAAAAATTGAAGTTGGTTTCCTTTTTCACTTGCTGACAAAATGGATTGCTGGCAACCATATTCCCTTTTTATTCCACTACCTTGTGTTTCATTATATTTTAATCTACATTTTTTTTAAAAATAATCTACATTAATAATGTCAGACGCACTCGTGTGGATTAGTGAGAACTGAGAAGCACTCGTGTGGAGTTATATGGCAAATTCGCAATTTGTTTAAAAGGTGAGGTCAAATGATAAAAAAAAATAAAGATAAATGTTTAATAAAAATATTTCAGCCATAAGATTTAAGATCAATGGACAGTANAGTGAGAACTGAGAAGCACTCGTGTGGAGTTATATGGCAAATTCGCAATTTGTTTAAAAGGTGAGGTCAAATGATAAAAAAAAATAAAGATAAATGTTTAATAAAAATATTTCAGCCATAAGATTTAAGATCAATGGACAGTATTGGTGTCATTTTTGAGGGGTAATTTGCAAGTGCCAAATATAAGTATAGGTAGATTACATTTTAGACTTGTATTTGTGTGAAATTTTCTTATAAATTTTAATTCGTGAGATAAATTAAATTTGCTCATTATAGAATCATTATAATATTTATTACAAAGGATTTAATACCAGCAATTTAAAACAAATAAAATGTTATTAATTTGCAAGTTATAATAAATGTTATATGCAAAATTGTGATAGTGTATTTAGGATAAAATAATGTTACTAAGCTACTCCAGCTCAGTCAAATTTAAAGTCTTAAAATTTTGTGAATTTAACAATTTAATTAACTCAGATTACTTCGTCAATCTTGTCGTTGTCAATTTAGTTTTTCATAATAATATTTCTTTGGCATGCATTGAGAATTGAAATGAAACAAACAAACAGACAAGTGACAACTAATTGTGAGTCGGCTACGATGAGGATCGGATATTTTCTGTGCTGATCGGTCCATGATTCGTCGGGTGCCAAGGGCAATCACTATACTAGACGTTTCTAACAGCATGCTCTTCTTGGACGCACATGAATCAAGTCAATCAACCAACCATTTAAATCATCTATGGAAATTTTAAACATCACATCTCCTTATCTTATTACTCACCGAATCTTGAAATTTTTTTAACTTTTTACTTATATCAAAAATGTAATTTAATGGCTAAAATTAAAAGATATAATTTATGCAGGTCTCATCACCAAAACAAAAAATAAAAATAAATCTGTTACAATTATTAATTTTCTCTTCTCTCAAACTTGACCACTATGACTAGTTGAGTTGTTCATGTGAACATATAATAATTAATCTTTAAGGCTAAGTGGCTAACCTTTCTCTGTCTATAAAAAGCTTGGTCCGTCAGGCCTTTAATTTGTGTCTTGCAACAAAAATTGCATCATCCAATAATGTCACGCCCTCATGCAGTTTGCATTCCTTTTCCGGCACAAGGCCATATCAAGCCTATGCTGGAACTAGCCAAGTTGCTTCACCACAAAGGCTTTCACATAACCTTCGTCAACAACGAGTTTAATCACAACCGCCTTCTCAGGTCCAGAGGCTCCAAAGCCATGGAAGGTCTTCCGTCCTTCAGATTCGAGGCCATCCCCGACGGCTTACCGCCGTCCAATCCCGACGCTACCCAAGACGTCGCCTCCCTTACTGTCTCCTCCACCAACTACTGTTTGGACCCCTTTAGGGAGCTGGTTAAAAGGTTGAATGACAACCCCTCGTCCGAATCCCCTCCGGTGACTTGCATAGTTTCCGACGGCATCATGAGCTTCACTCACAAAGTGGCGGACGAACTGTGCATTCCCGTCGTGTTCTTTTGGACTTGCAGCGCTTGTGGTTTGGATGGCTACGTCCACTACCGTCAACTTGCTGAAAAGAATATGACCCCAATTAACGGTATAAAGCATGTTTAATTTTTTTGGTTCATGCGAACTTTATCAGTTGTCTTATAGTAACCTCCTGCGTGCCAAATTATGATATAGACTTGGGTCCACCTTGTAAAATGTGCCTCTGAAATAACAGTGTAGATAGTAGTATTGTTTTCTCAGTGGCTCGGCTAATGATATTTTATTTTGTGAATATATAATTCAAAAATTATGAATATAGAGTTCAAAAATCATGAATATAGATTCAAAAATTGTGTTATACTATTAAATATAGAGTTCTGTAATTGTACTGTTAATGTAGAATTCTTTAATTGTAAATATAGAGTTATGTAGTTGTGAATATACACTTCAAAATTTGTGAATATTGAGCTATGTAATTTTGTATATTGAGATCTAAAATTGTGAATATAGAGTTAAAAAACTATGAATATATAGAAGAATGAATTCTGAAGACAAACGACAAGTTAACGTGAAGGAAGGTGGACCCGGGTCCATGACAAAAAAAAAAAATAAATAAAAAATTCAAACAGTGTCGTTTTGGACCCGGGTCTACTTTTGCATAACAAACGTAACCTCTTTTATTAGCATTTTTGGTTTGAGTCTATTAGTTATAGATGACCTAAGTTGATTTACCTCATTATGGTCTTTTGGTAGCTAAAGTAACGAGTCTCATGGCTTTCCCAATAAATCAAAGTATCTTCAATTAAGTACTAATTTTTTTTACTTGCTATGCATTAAAAATAAATTTCAAATATTAGTACTCAATATTAAAGTCATAGTTATAGCAATTTTTTTTTAATTCTAAAATTAATAGTATATAATTCTTTTTTTAAAGGTAGCATTTAATATATTTTAATAAAAATTTAATAGCGTAGTGATAATTTTGTTTACTAAAAATAATAACACAATGCCTTTAAAAAAAATACAATATTTGTAGCATAATGTACAACTCGATAAACATAGAAATAAAAACATAAATCATGGATATTGGATTCACTATTATAAGTTTTTTGATAGATATTTCTATTATATTATACAATGGAAATAATTTTTAAAAATTTAGAGAATTTACACACTTTTATCTTCTTTGCAGGGCCGAATTCCCTAACAAATGGGTACTTGGATAATGTAATTGATTGGATTCCGGGTTTGAAAAGTATCCCGGCAAAATATATACCAAGTTTCATATGGAACTCGGGCCAGGATGATGACCCAAATTATGTCATATTCCAATTTGCAATTCGAGAAGTTGAAGCAATTCCCAAGGCATCGGCTATAATTTTGAACACATTCGACGAGCTAGAGCCTGACGCTATAAACGCAATTCGGTCTAAGTTTCCAGGAATTTACACAATTGGCCCTCTTCATCTTCTCCGCAATCAATTTCCTCTGGGGGATGATTTGAAATCCATTGGATACAATCTATGGAAGGAAGATCCTTACTGTCTAGAATGGTTGGACACGAAAGAAGCCGGTTCAGTTGTGTATGTGAACTATGGAAGTGTCACAGTTATGACCCCTGAGCAGCTTCTTGAATTTGCTTGGGGGCTTGCAAATAGCAAATTCACGTTCCTGTGGATAATTAGACCTGATTTAGTGAAGGGAGAATCGGCAATCTTGCCGCCGGAGTTTCTAACCGAGACGGGAGAAAGGGGATTATTGGCGAGTTGGTGCCCACAGGAACAAGTGTTGAACCACCCATCTGTTGGATGTTTTTTGACGCATTGTGGGTGGAACTCGACTCTGGAAAGTATTTCTGCGGGTGTGCCTATGTTATGTTGGCCTTTCTTCGCAGAGCAGCAGACTAATTGCTGGTATTCTTGCACGGAGTTGGGGGTTGGAATGGAAATTGATTCCAATGGGGATAGGAATGTGATTGGGGATTTGGTGAGAGAGATGATGGGCGGAGAAAAGGGGAAGGAGCTGAAGGAGAAGGCGATGAAGCTGAAGAAATTAGCGGAAGCAGTGGTGGCATCTCCTACAGGGCCATCTTACCTTAATTTTGAGGAAATCGTCAACAATGTGCTCATACCTCCAACATCAAAATAATTTCTTAGAAGTTTTTATTATGGTCTCTGGTCTGTTAATGTGTTATATCCCGGGGAGTTAATAAGAAGAAAAAAGAGGATCTAGTTGAAATATGTTGGTTAGCCAAAAAGAAGTTGACAACAGGTGTTTAGTGAACTTCTATTGGTTTTTACTTCTGTCTTCTTCCGGATTCTTTTATGTGTTCTTCTGGATTGAGCTACATGGCAGCAGATGTGTAGATTAAGAGTTGTTGTTTGTTTGTTAGTTATTTTCAAAATTATTACTTAAATTAGTTGGTACTCATATGAGCAGTAGATTATTTTTCATCATCTTTTCTGTATTAGTGAAATAAGGCTGATAATGAGAAAATATAATAAATGTTGTGCCATGATATAACTACTAAGATGCGAATTTGTTGCTATCCGTGCAGATTAACAATAATGGTGTCGCCCTCGAAGGTTAACACAATAATTTACATCTCAATGCATTTGGAGCCGTGATTGAAACTTACACATCATACTCAAATAATGGAAACAAGAAACCAATCAGTAACACCTTAAACACCCCACCAATCTAATCATTTGTGTATTCCCCTATAAATATAATCCAAAACATAACACCATCCATAACAATATTATGCACATAAGCACTTAGTAAAATAATTTTAAATGGTCATAAATCTTACTCTCCAAGTCCAAAATCTTATCAACACTTAAACTAGCTATCATCCTAATCACCGTGATAGAAATGTGTGAATCAATTAAATCTTAATATAATTTACTATTTTTATTATTATAATAGCACATGGCCGAAATGATCTTCTTATCATTTCAATCCAGTACCATTTGATCAACAGCATCTCACCATGTCGTAGGCATTGTCATCCTCATCATCATACCATTATCACTATATTATTATAATAATCAAGCCTCATCATTAGTTTCAACATCAAAACAGAAGTACAGAACATCATGATCATAATCATCTTTTTTCAAAAAAATCACCTCGTCATCATTCCGCTAACAATTCATTACCATCCTAATCCTCATCTTCATCATTATTACTCTGTTATTATAAGCTCACCAACAACATAATACCAAAAAAAAATGCAGTCACCTGACGAAGCTTCTGTACGTATGGCGGTGGCGGAGGAAGCTGCCGACGAGAGAGAGAAGGAAGACCGAGGAAGGTGAAGGCCGGTGGACGTTTGGCATAGCCGAGAAATAGAACAACATTTTCCTTTTTATTATTTTCCTTAGCACGTGCATGTGACTAGGTGGGTGCCTCACAAATCAAAAAAACAAATTCCCTCATCCTATTCTTGTCGCCATCCGAACTTCTCGGAACTCTAACTTTTGTTGTTTTATCTTTTAATTATTAATACAATTTTATATTTTAGAATCATAATTGTGTGAAACTCTCTTACAAATTTTAATACGTGAGATAAGTTTAATATATGATGGTTGGTTGCTACTTTATGATAGATTCATCCTAGTATTTATTACAAAAAATTTAATACAGCAATTTAAAATAAATAAACTGTTAATCATAAGTTATAATAGATATTATAATATTTATATGTAAAAGTATGATATTAATTAAGATAAAATGCTTGTTACGAAGCTACTTTGCTTAGTATAATTTGAAATTTTAAAATTGTGTAATTTTAACAATTCAATTAACTCAACTACTCTGTCAATTTTGTGGTTGTCAAATTAGTTTTCCATAATAATATTTCTTACGCATGCATTGAGATAATGAAACAAACAAACTGATAAGTGATAACCAATTGTGAGTGGGCTACGGCTACGATGAGGATATTTCTGTGCTGATCGGCCCATATGATTCGTCGTGCACTCAAGGGCAATCTATAGACGTTTCCAGAAACATGCTCTTCTTGGACGCACATTAACCAACCAACCATTTCAAACATATCTATGGATATTTTAAACTACCACATCTTGTGGTACTAATCAAATCTTGAAAATTCTAAAGTCGAATAAAAAAAAAAAAAGAAATCTAATAAGGCTAACATTTCTCTGTCTATTAATAAAAAAACTTGGTCCGTCAGGCCTTTAATTTGTGTCTTGGTCCAATAATGGCACGCCCTCATGCAGTATGCATTCCTTTTCCGGCACAGGGCCATATCAACCCTATGCTGCAACTAGCCAAACTGCTTCACCACAAAGGCTTTCACATAACCTTCGTCAACAACGAGTTTAATCACGACCGTCTTCTCAGGTCCAGAGGCTCCAAAGCCATGGAAGGTCTTCCGTCCTTCAAATTCGAGGCCATCCCCGACGGCTTATCGCCGTCCAATCCCGACGCCACCCAAGACGTCGCCTTCCTTACTGTCTCCTCTACCAACTACTGTTTGGACCCCTTTAGGGAGCTGGTTAAAAGGTTGAATGACGATCCATCGTCCGAATCCCCTCCGGTGACTTGCATAGTTTCCGACGGCAGCATGAGCTTCACTCACAAGGTGGCGGACGAACTGTGCATTCCCAATGTGTTCTTTTGGACTTGCAGCACTTGTGGTTTAGATGGCTACGTCCACTACCGTCAACTTGCTGAAAAGAATTTGACCCCAATTAAGGGTATAAAGCATGTTTAATTTAATTTTATTGGTTTTCTCATTTTTTTTTTAATTTTATTGGTTCACGCGAACTTTATTTTGGTGACTTTACGTACGTTATTCAATTATGCATAGCTATATGCTTTTTGCTTAATGTTGTTGACTATTATATTAAATGAGATGATACAATCTATTCAAGTTAGTGATCGGATTGCTGGCTGGGTAATTATGAGATTTTAAATTTACTGACCTTTTCGGTCCTGTCTTTCTGGTATGGCCGTAAATCAAAGAATCTTATATTAAATATTAGTTTTTTTTTATGCGCTATGCACAAAAATAAATGTCTAATATAGAAAATTATATTATTATTTTTATTTTTATTATTATACTACGATGAAAATAATTTTTAAAATTTTAGGGAATTTGCACAATTTATCTTCTTTGCAGAGCCAAATTACCTAACAAATGGGTACTTGGATACGATTATAGATTGGATTCCGGGTTTGAAAGGTATCCCGGCAAAATATTTACCAAGTTTCATATGGAACTCGGGCCAGGATGATGACCCAAATTATGTCATATCCCAATTTGCAATTCGAGAAGTTGAGGCAATTCCCAAGGCATCGGCTATTATTTTGAACACATTTGACGAGCTAGAGCCTGAAGCTATAAATGCACTTCGGTCAAAGTTTCCAGGAATTTACACAATTGGCCCTCTTCATCTTCTCCGCAATCAATTTCCTCTGGGGGATGATTTGAAATCCATTGGATGCAATCTGTGGAAAGAAGATCCGTATTGCCTGGAATGGTTGGACACGAAAGAAGCCGGTTCAGTTGTGTATGTGAACTATGGAAGCGTAACAGTTATGACCCCTGAGCAGCTACTCGAATTTGCTTGGGGGCTTGCAAATAGCAAATTTACGTTTCTGTGGATAATCAGACCTGATTTAGTGAAGGGAGAATCGGCCATTTTGCCGCCGGAGTTTCTAACTGAGACCAGAGAAAGGGGCTTATTGGCGAGTTGGTGCCCACAAGAACAAGTGTTGAACCACCCATCAGTTGGGTGTTTTTTAACGCACTGTGGGTGGAACTCGACCCTGGAGAGTATTTCTGCGGGTGTGCCTATGTTATGCTGGCCTTTCTTCTCAGAGCAGCCGACTAATTGCTGGTATTGTTGCACGGAGTTGGGGGTTGGAATGGAAATTGATTCCAATGGGGATAGGAATGTGATTGGGGATCTGGTGAGAGAGATGATGGGCGGAGAAAAGGGGAAGGAGATGAAAGAGAAGGTGATGAAGCTGAAGAAATTAGCTGAAGCAGTGGTGGCATCTCCTGCCGGGCCATCTTACCTTAATTTTGAGGAAATCGTGAACAACGTGCTCATACCTCCAACATCAAAATAATGTCTCAAAAATTTATATTATGATCTATTCACTGTTTAAAAGTAGGATCAAAATCAGCAAGATAGCTCGGCAATTTAGGCCTTCTCCTTTGCCTGTCTCTACCAAGTCCACGTTCTGCATGCATGACACCTTATCACCTTTCTCTGTATGCATGATGGCAGAGGTGTATCAGAACTTGTATTGGCTTTTCCTTCGTCTTCTTCCCGAGTCTTTTCTGTTTTCTTCTGGATTGAATTACATGGCAGCAAATGCGTAGATTAATGGAATCAAATTCCTCTCAATAATCACACATTGTATGCTATAATACTTTACTCGCTAATATTTGTATTCAACAGAATGGTTAATAACAGAGCTCTGTGTTACTGTCAAATGGGACATATCCATTTCCCAAGAAATCTGATTCAATAATTGATCTAGGAATAAGGGTCAAATTGGCCACTGAACTACACGCAAAAATGCAATTAGGCCATCGAACTAAAAAAACAATACAATTGAATCTCTGAACTATACGAATTCATGCAATTTCATCCAAAATGACCTGTTTTACCTGATGTGCCGGTTACCCATTTTAAAATGATATTTTAAAATAATTTTAAATAAAATAATTAATTAAAATTTAAATTTAAATAAAATAATTAAAAAAAATAAAACTGCCGGCCAGAGACGAGGTCCTTCGTCTCCATGGCTAGGAGAAACCTTCATCTCCTGGCCATGGAGACGAATCGTCTCTTCGTCTCTTTGGCCGGAGACGAAGCCGACCTTCGTCTCCATGGCCAGGAGAACCTTTGTCTCTTGGCTATGGAGACGAAGGTCGTCGTCTCCATGGCCGGAGCCGGAGACGAAGNTATAGAAAATTATATTATTATTTTTATTTTTATTATTATACTACGATGAAAATAATTTTTAAAATTTTAGGGAATTTGCACAATTTATCTTCTTTGCAGAGCCAAATTACCTAACAAATGGGTACTTGGATACGATTATAGATTGGATTCCGGGTTTGAAAGGTATCCCGGCAAAATATTTACCAAGTTTCATATGGAACTCGGGCCAGGATGATGACCCAAATTATGTCATATCCCAATTTGCAATTCGAGAAGTTGAGGCAATTCCCAAGGCATCGGCTATTATTTTGAACACATTTGACGAGCTAGAGCCTGAAGCTATAAATGCACTTCGGTCAAAGTTTCCAGGAATTTACACAATTGGCCCTCTTCATCTTCTCCGCAATCAATTTCCTCTGGGGGATGATTTGAAATCCATTGGATGCAATCTGTGGAAAGAAGATCCGTATTGCCTGGAATGGTTGGACACGAAAGAAGCCGGTTCAGTTGTGTATGTGAACTATGGAAGCGTAACAGTTATGACCCCTGAGCAGCTACTCGAATTTGCTTGGGGGCTTGCAAATAGCAAATTTACGTTTCTGTGGATAATCAGACCTGATTTAGTGAAGGGAGAATCGGCCATTTTGCCGCCGGAGTTTCTAACTGAGACCAGAGAAAGGGGCTTATTGGCGAGTTGGTGCCCACAAGAACAAGTGTTGAACCACCCATCAGTTGGGTGTTTTTTAACGCACTGTGGGTGGAACTCGACCCTGGAGAGTATTTCTGCGGGTGTGCCTATGTTATGCTGGCCTTTCTTCTCAGAGCAGCCGACTAATTGCTGGTATTGTTGCACGGAGTTGGGGGTTGGAATGGAAATTGATTCCAATGGGGATAGGAATGTGATTGGGGATCTGGTGAGAGAGATGATGGGCGGAGAAAAGGGGAAGGAGATGAAAGAGAAGGTGATGAAGCTGAAGAAATTAGCTGAAGCAGTGGTGGCATCTCCTGCCGGGCCATCTTACCTTAATTTTGAGGAAATCGTGAACAACGTGCTCATACCTCCAACATCAAAATAATGTCTCAAAAATTTATATTATGATCTATTCACTGTTTAAAAGTAGGATCAAAATCAGCAAGATAGCTCGGCAATTTAGGCCTTCTCCTTTGCCTGTCTCTACCAAGTCCACGTTCTGCATGCATGACACCTTATCACCTTTCTCTGTATGCATGATGGCAGAGGTGTATCAGAACTTGTATTGGCTTTTCCTTCGTCTTCTTCCCGAGTCTTTTCTGTTTTCTTCTGGATTGAATTACATGGCAGCAAATGCGTAGATTAATGGAATCAAATTCCTCTCAATAATCACACATTGTATGCTATAATACTTTACTCGCTAATATTTGTATTCAACAGAATGGTTAATAACAGAGCTCTGTGTTACTGTCAAATGGGACATATCCATTTCCCAAGAAATCTGATTCAATAATTGATCTAGGAATAAGGGTCAAATTGGCCACTGAACTACACGCAAAAATGCAATTAGGCCATCGAACTAAAAAAACAATACAATTGAATCTCTGAACTATACGAATTCATGCAATTTCATCCAAAATGACCTGTTTTACCTGATGTGCCGGTTACCCATTTTAAAATGATATTTTAAAATAATTTTAAATAAAATAATTAATTAAAATTTAAATTTAAATAAAATAATTAAAAAAAATAAAACTGCCGGCCAGAGACGAGGTCCTTCGTCTCCATGGCTAGGAGAAACCTTCATCTCCTGGCCATGGAGACGAATCGTCTCTTCGTCTCTTTGGCCGGAGACGAAGCCGACCTTCGTCTCCATGGCCAGGAGAACCTTTGTCTCTTGGCTATGGAGACGAAGGTCGTCGTCTCCATGGCCGGAGCCGGAGACGAAGACGAAGCTCCGGCCATGGAGACGAGGCCGGCCGGAGACGATTCATCTCCCGTTGGTAGTTTTTTTTTTTTTTTTCAATTTTAAGTATTTATGTTATTTAAAATATTATTTTTAAAATAAGTAACCGGTACATCAGGTAAAACAGGTCATTTTGGATGAAACTGCATTAATTTGTGTAGTTCAGGGATCCAATTACATTGTTTTTTAGTTCGATGGCCTAATTGCATTTTTGTGTGTAGTTCAGTGGTCTATTTGACCCTTATTCCATTGATCTATAAGCCTAACCTTTGTCTGTCTATAAAAATTAAAGCTTGGTCCGTGAGGCCTTTAATTTGTGTTTTCCAGGCAACAAAAATTGCATCGTCCAAAAATGGCACGCCCTCATGCGATATGCATTCCTTTTCCGGCCCAGGGCCATATCAACCCAATGCTGCAACTAGCCAAACTGCTTCACCACAAAGGCTTTCATATAACCTTCGTCAACACCCAGTTTAATCACAACCGCCTTCTCAGGTCCAGAGGCTCCAAAGCCATGGAAGGTCTTCCGTCCTTCAGATTCGAGGCCATCCCCGACGGCTTACCCGTCTCCAACCCCGACACCACCCAAGAGATGGCCTCCCTTGCTGTGTCCTCTACTAACTACTGTTTGGACCCTTTTAGAGAGCTGGTTAAAAGGCTGAATGACCCCTCATCGGAATCGCCTCCGGTTACCTGCATTGTTTCCGATGGTTCTATGAGCTTCACCCACAAGGTGGCCCACCAACTGCGTATTCCCATTCTGCTCTTCTGGACTTGCAGCGCTTCTGGCTTGGATGCATACGCCCACTACCGTCAACTTGCTGAAAAGAATTTGACCCCAATCGACGGTATGGAGCATGTTTAGCAACAACATTGGTTTTCTTTTTTTACTATTTACTCTGTTACAAAAGTGTTGTTTATAACTACTTTCAAAGTATTAAATTACAAAGAGTCAATACCCATTCACTGACATTTCAACTCACAACCTCCCATAAGAGAATGCAACTTGGTGTTTCTGAACCACGAGGTTTTGGTCATTCGGTAATTTAATACTCCATAGGTTGTTGTATAAATGTTTAGGAAAGAGAAAACAAGGAAAAGAGTTGCAAGAATCATGACAACTTGCATTAATTTTCTTTCTCTCTCCTGATTCACATGTGCAAAAACCTCCAAAACCCATAGTTGAGACAAAAATATTATCTGCATGTTTTCTAAATGATTAAGCAAATCTGCCCTAGGTGGGTGTGCATTGGTAAATCTTATCTTGACAAAAGATCACAATGAAGTAAATTCAAGTAAAACTTATAATACTGTAATTACCAAGTCAACAAATCATTTGGTTGGGATTTCTCATTTTGGAGTAAAATACAGTATTTCTTCTTCTTTTTTTTTGAGAAAAAACAACAGGATTTCTATTATGCAGGTTCAGATTGCTTGGATACAGAAATAGATTGGATTCCGGGTTTGAAAGGTATCAAATTCAAAGATTTACCAAGTTTCATTAGGAACACTGGCCACCACGATGACCCAAATTATATCATGTTCAACTTTATAATTCAAGAAGTTGAGAGGCTTCCCCAGGCATCTGCTATGATTCTGAACACGTTTGACATGCTAGAGACTGACGCCACAGAAGCACTCCGGTCTAAGTTTCCGGCGGTTTACACAGTTGGCCCTCTTCACCTTCTCTGCGATCAGTTTCCGATGGAGGGCGAATTGAAATCCATTGGATGCAATCTGTGGAAGGAAGATAATGCTCAGTACATGAAATGGCTGGACACCAAAGAGGTGGGCTCAGTTGTGTATGTGAACTTCGGAAGCATAACAGTTATGACCGCCAAGCAAGTAATTGAATTTGCTTGGGGGCTCGCGAATAGCAAGTTCACATTCTTGTGGATAATCAGGCCCGATTTAGTCAACGGTGAATCCGCCATTTTGCCGGAAGAATTTGTAACGGAGACCAAAGAAAGGAGCTTTTTGGCAGGTTGGTGCCCGCAAGAACAAGTGCTGAACCACCCTTCAATCGGGTGTTTCTTGACACATTGCGGTTGGAACTCGACTCTGGAGAGTATTTCTGTGGGCGTGCCGATGTTATGTTGGCCGTTCTTTGCAGAGCAGCGGACTAATTGCTGGAATTCTTGCACGCGTTTGGGGGTTGGAATGGAAATTGATTCCAATGGGGATAGGAATGTGATTGGGGATATGGTGCGAGAGATGATGGTCGGAGAAAAGGGGAAGGAGATAAAGGAGAAGGCCCTGGAGTTGAAGAAATTAGCTCAGGTGGCGGTTGCGGCATCACCTGCCGGACAGTCTTACCTCAATTTTGAGGAAGTGGTCAGCAATGTGCTCATGTCCCCACCATCAAAATAATTTCTTTCAAATCTGATTTGAGAAATCTGTGATGAAGTATATGTTTCAATTCGGTATCAGAGCCAACCTAGATTATGTCTTTTCTTTTTTCCTCTTAAAATATTCCCTCTTGTTTGTTTTCAACCAAAAAAAGTTATGTTCACGTAAGCTTGGCTTGCCAAGATCATAGTGTCTCATGAAAAATGCTGTCTTACTTAAAACATACAGACCAAACCCCATTCGCCCTCATGCAAATATAATATGCAACAAAATGTGTATTCCTCTTCGTACTCAAGGCACCATCAATCCTATGCTCCAACTTGCCAAACTACTGCATGAGCCTTTCATATAACTTTCATCAACACCAAATTTAATTTAATCACAACAAATCCACTACTAGACATACATCTTGAACTGTATCTGTTGTAAATTGATACAATAACAATCACACTTTAAAATTTTTCATGAATTACATATTAATAAATGTTTACCATACTTAGAAGCTCGACCTTATGCTATAAATATATTGTTAGATAACAAACAAAACATAATTGAACTTAGAACATGGTAGAGCGTACGAGACAGGACAGGAAATAGATCAGAAGAGCTAGAGCTAGCTAGTATTCCGTATATATTTTAATTTGGAGATAGAAATTTATTGATGACTTCCACCATGTTGACGTAAGATGAACCAGTTGGAGCAGTGGCAGCATCTTCTGCCAATTTCTTCAACTCCATAGCTTTTCTCCTCATTTCATGCCCCTTTTCCCCACCCATCAACTCTCTCACAAGCCTTTCAACCTCGTGTCTCTTCACATCAGTGTCAATCTCCATGCCAATTCCCCATTGGGTGCAACAATACCAGCAATTAGTTTGCTGGTCGGCGAAAAACGGCCAGCAAATCATAGGCACCCCGCTGCATATGCTCTCGAGAGTCGAGTTCCATCCAGAGTGGGTCAAGAAGCCCCCGACCGCGGGGTGGCTTATGACTTGCTCTTGCGGGCACCAGCTGGCTAGCATCCCCCGCTCCCTGGTTTCTTCCACGAATTCGCGGGGAAGAACAGCTTCTTCCCCGGAAACAAGATCGGGTCGGATGATCCACAAGAATGGCTTCTTGCTGTTGGCTAATCCCCACGCGAATTCCACGAGCTGATCGGCTGTCATCACAGTGATGCTCCCGAAGTTGACGTAGACGACCGAGTTTGGGTCGTTGGTGTTAAGCCACTCGACGCAACTGGTGTCTTCTTTCCAGAGACTTAGCCCCAGGGCCCTCACGCCGCTGTCCTCCACCTGTTGCTCGAAGAATTGGAAGGGCCCGGCGGCGTAGACGGGCGGGAGCATGGATTGAAGGCCGTTTAGAGCTTCTTGTTCTAATGCATCAAACGTGTTCACCATAATTGCGGAAGCACTCTTGGCTCTCTCTGTTATTAGGACGATGTATTTAACTATAGGATCATCTGGGTTCGTAGTTCTTATAAAACTTGGAAGATCTCTCAACCTTACACCGGGCATGCCCTTTGCCCAATCCAAAACCGTCTCCAAATACCCATTTTCTAAGTAACTTGAATCTGGAAAAAAAAATTAAAAACATATCATCAAAATTCAGGGTTGGTATGCATGGAATTAAAATAATAAATAACTAATTAAAATAAGTCTAATATGCATGGAATTAAAATAATAAATAACTAATTAAAATAAGTCTAACTAAGTTGATTAGACTGTTGACTTAAATGTTCAGCAACCCTTATTTGACTAAAATCAATAACGAATAACTAATGCTATGGAATTTTGTATACCTTTAAGTGGTGAGTATCCTTTGTCAATGACTAGGCGGTAAAGCACAAAACCCAAGAAACCACCGGCGCCACAACTCCAAAACAAGATTTCCGGGATGCCAAATTCCTCAGCTGCATCGAGCGTGAAGAACATGCCGCCGTCAGATACGATGCACGAAACCGGCGGCCCGGATTCATTGAGCCTGGCTATGAGATCCTTGAAAGGGCCGAGACAGTTCTGCGTAACGGCCTCACAAAGAGACGCAATATCTTGGGTTGCATCCACGTCCGACGGAGGAAGGCCGTCCGGTATGGTCTCAAACCGGAAAGAAGGAAGTCCCTTCACGGATTCCGGGCCTCGGGATCTGAGAAGGCGTCTATGGTTGAACTCAGAGTTAACAAAGGTAATGTGAAAGCCTTTGTGATTGAGGATTTTGGCTAGCTTTAGCATTGGGTTTATGTGACCTTGAGCTGGGAAAGGGATGCAAACAGCATGTGGCTTCAATCCTTCGCCGCTTATGGATCCCATTTTTATGTTTCAATGGATTCTCCGGTCCCTCCCCCGCTCTCCCTTTAGTTTTTTTATATTCACAAACTGGGAAGGGAAGGCATCCCACATTTATAGAACCCGGAAATTAAGCAATGTACGATTTTGGCTCGCTGATCTGAAGACTAACCAAGTTACCAACTACATCATCAAATTAAAGCACGTAAAGTTTTCACCCTTTTTATGCTACGTAAGTCACAACATTGATGCTAGTTTTATATGTCTGGTGATCCTAATATAAACTACGAGATAAGACTAGTAAGTAAAAGTTAGACAACGTCTGAAAATTTAAGGAGTTCAAATCACTCAAGCGTGTTTGGTTCAAACATAAGAAGGGGATCAGAATGATAATCAAATATTTGGTAATGTTAATCAGTTTTGGTCAAAGTACTTTGCATGTTTGTCAGTAAGGTAAAATTCAAATGATTACCAATATGGATCTTTGGTGATGTATGATCCTATATTGAGAATAAAAATTTTAAAAATACAAAAACAAAAAAATTATGGCAATTGATCATAATATAACGACACCCAAAGCATCAATATGAACAAAAAAAATCAAAACAAAAATCTAAAAGTATTAATCCAAACTTAAAAATTAGATCATCAATAATATATAAGATGGAATGATACACATTTTTAATTGGAGGGTAATCAAATCTCATAGTTATATTTTAAAAAGTTTTAAACGGAACACTAACTATGATTTTCATTCACATGTAAACCCATTAACCAAACACACCCTAAGTTATCCCAGAGTTAAAAGAACAAAATAAATGTGACCAAATGAATAAAACATGATTTTTCGTACCTGAATGGTTATGAATTATTCTTGCCAATCCCTAAGAGTTAAGTTCATCACATCGAATTTTCTTAGTATGATTTACGTACTCGTCTTATGTGGTTGTAAATTATATTTAAATCACATAAACTTATCCCACAAACAGTTTCAATAAAATGTATGCATATACGATGCCCTATACAATTGTAGCTATGTGTTAATTAATTACATAATTTACATATCCCCATACATGAAAATGTCACTATAACTAAAGGTTCTAAGCGCAATAAAATTTGAAAAATATAAAATTTAATTAGCATAACCCTTGCAAAAGTACAAATAACGGATTTGCATGCAAACCTCGCTCGTACAAGTTCAAAAAATTAAAATAAATAAATAAGGTTGCAATATTAATCGTCTTCGAATTACGTGCCTTTATAAGGAGTTGCACAAAGATATGGCACGTCAGCCTTGCATGTGAAAGTGCATAAATGCTAACATCGAAATTATTGGGAATAAGTAAATATAATTTGTGATGTCAATGTCATGATAGGGTGGATGTATAAAGCATTCTAACTTCACTACACATAATAGATATATAATTTCAACAGTTAAATTATATTACGAAAATCTTTTCTGTTGGAGTAAATTGAAAGAGTGTTGGTAAAAATTAAACTTATAACTGTTAATACTTAAAAGTTTTATGTTTTATTCCACCCACTCGACTACTCACTTCATGGTATTTAATTATACTCTTAATTTATAAAATAAAATAAAGAATATATATATATATATATATAATACAGAGTAATATAAAAGAACTTTGATAGGTAGCTTAATTGGTTAGAGCATCTATATATATCTGGTAAGCAAGAGGTTACGTACGTGAGAGTACTAGAAACATCACCAATAAAACATGTGAATTTTGGTTGGCACTATCAATACAAATATCTTGCAGTATAAATCTTGAGCAACTATTTATTATAGGCTACATTTGTTCTGGCAAAGTTACGTAGGCCCTTATATTTGTTGAAAACAAACTATTTTGAGGAATTAAATGTTGAACATGTACCAAATACTTGGTAGTGGAGTCTAATTTTATGATGTTAGTTTCTCTTCTTTTTGCCCATTAGCTTTCAGTTGGCAACTCCTTTCTATATGGCTATTCATTCTTTAATTTACAAGAAAGCTTGCATTCGTTATTTGAAATTGTAATTTGAATGAAACCTCGTCTTTGACATTAACCGTTAAATTAAAGGAACATAATGAGATAAATCAATCTAAATTGCTCATAGTTGATCTACTCAAACCAATAAAGTTAATAAATAGCTCCACGAGAGTTGAGCATGCAAATTTATAATTGTCTAAGTCCATTATCTGATCAACGTGATTGAATTACCCCATTCTTCTATACTTCTATATATTTCTCATGTTCTGAGGCTGACAAGTGCGCTAGCTGATGGCTTAACTTCTTTATTGAAGATTTATTTTTAAGATATTAAATATTTATTTTTCACGGTTTATTTTTAATATATTAAAAATTCACTAAAAATATATGAACATTAATTATATTAAAAATGAGAAAAAAATTAATTACTTTTTGTCCCTAAATTATAGGATAGTTGTAGGATTCGTCCCAACCTATTAGTAGTGCTCACTTCTCGTCCCTAAGCTATAATTGACATTGTAAATTTTGTCTCTAATTAATGTTTTATTGAAAAAAAAAAGATAAAATTTGCAACGTCAGTTATAAGTTAAAAAACAATAAGTGAGCACAACGAACAAGTATGAATGAATCCTACAATTACCTTTAAATTTAGGGATAAAAAAGATAATTTATATATATAAAAAAATAACATTTATTAGTATAGTTCATAGTGTAATGTGGATCATGGTACACATACACTATAATTTGCTTATCTATAGATGGTATAGATCTCTATTTTGGCGTGTTAGGTGCAACGAATCCGAAGGTTAATGCTACCAAGTACCAACCAGCTCAAACAATGAATATAGAAATTACAAACGCATATTTGTTTTATATTATAGTTACAGGTCAATGTCCACAGACAACGAAGTAGAAACCACTTGCTAACTTATTGGCTTCTTGTAAAAATTAAAAAACAAAAACAAAAACCCTTATTGGCTTCTTGCCTCTGCGGCTCTTCCATAAAATTAAACCATCTGACTTCAAATGTCACATCCTACCGAATATATATGCCCTATATACATAAAGTTAACGATTAATTATTTGCCATTTTCATATAAGTAAGGAATGCCATAACCTCGTAAGCAAGATTCTAATATACCATTTTCCCACTTAGTTTAGCGAACTAAAGAAGGAAAGACAAAAAGAAAAGAAAGTAATGGGTTCCAATACATTAGTGAAGTTGATAAGCCTCATGCAGTTTTAGTCCCATACCCAGCCCAAGGTCACGTAAAAGGTAAATTACGGCATATACTATGATCCCCTTATAAGGTGGACTATTGATATAAGACACATTTTTAATATGTTGAAGATTTTACTGACATAACACACATTTTTAATATACGAAAAGTATATTATTTGTGTAGTTAATATACATTATTTGATAGCATCATTTGTATACAAATAATGTATTTTCAATATATTAAAAATATAAATTATGTTATGATCCATTTTATAAGATGGACCATAGTCCATGTCAAACCAATCCTTAAACTAGCCAAATTCTTCACCAAAATGGGTGCCCGCAAGAGAAGGTCCTAAACCATCCGGCAGTGGGATGATTTTTTACATTATATTTGTAATTGTTTTTTTTACGTCCTTACCATTTCAACTTACTTTAATTTTAATCATAATAATTTAATATTTAATAATAAAATAATATTAAACAAACATTTAACAAAAATAAAATACTGTAATTAAATGCGTCAGCATTATCTGCATTGGACGTAAAAGACAATAATTAAATAGCATTGTTAAGTTTCCAAAAAAAAATAAAAATAGCACTGTTAAAGTTGGAGTTAGGAAGCAATTAGAGCATCTCTCATTCATTGGCGATTTTTTAAAGTTGCGTGATTCATCCATTCTATATCAACATCCATAATCTTCTCACCTGGAATTATATATTCAAATATCCTTTATTATTTTTAGAATAATTCTACATTTCATCCCATTTTTTATATATGTTATCTTCTATCCTTAGGATGTGTCATACTTTGAATGTTTAATAAAAAGGAATGGATTATGATTTTTAGTTATTCATTTTCTTCATCCAGTAAAATTTGAACACTTGCATCCTGTTTTGTTGGAAGAAATTAGTATTTTACCCCACCAAATTGGTTTTAAGGAATTGCAGTTCTTTCGTGGAATATGGAATTAGAATTCCATGTCTTCCCCTGATATTTTAACAAAGATATCCTAGAATAAAATTAGCCCTTTTTTTTTCTAACATCAAATAGATGTGTCATTTTGGGAAGAAAGAACTTGACGGTAAAATTAAAGCTAGATATTAAATGGCTTTGTTAAAGTCGTAGGCAGGAAGCAATTGGTTGTCTGCCGGCCGGCCGGCCGGAAACCGTGCCAAATCCCTAATTTTATTATAACTTATATTATACAGTACACATGAACCTGACACTGGAAAGAGTAATTAATGCTGCAAGAGTTATAAGAGTAATTATATAAATATATAAGACATAGTGTTAGTTTTACTAACATTTTGGAGACAGAAGTATTTTATTGATGATTTGTTCTAAGTTGACGTAAGATGAACCTGATGGAGCGGTAGCTGAATCTTGACCTAACTTCTTCCACTCCATCGCCTTTCTCTTCATCTCTTTCCCCTTCTCACCATCCATCAACTCTCTCACAAGGCTTTCCACTTCGTCTCTCTTCACATTGTTGTCAATCTCCATTCCAATGCCCCAATGGGTCCCACAGTACCAGCAGTTGGTCTGTTGCTCCGCGAAAAACGGCCAACAGATCATAGGCACACCCGCACAAATACTCTCCATAGTCGAATTCCATCCACTGTGAGTCAAAAACCCTCCCACGGCAGGATGGCCCAGGACTTTCTCCTGCGGGCACCAACTCGCCAGCATGCCTCTCTCTTTAGTTTCTTCTAGAAACTCCGGCGGAACAACGGCTTCTTCCCCGGAGACAGCATCAGGCCTTATGATCCACAAGAACGTCTTCTTGCTGTTCGCTAATCCCCACGCGAATTCCACGAGCTGGTCGGGGGTCATCACGGTGATGCTTCCGAAGTTTACGTACACCACGGAGTTTGGGTCTTTGGTGTTGAGCCAATCGAGACAGGTTTCGTCTTCTTTCCAGAGATTTGATCGGAATGATTTGACGTCGTCGTCTTGTACGAGCTGTTTCTCCATGAACTGTAAGGGGCCGATGGTGTAGACGGAAGGGAGCATGGATTGAAGGGCGCTGATGGCTTGATGCTCTAAAGCATCAAATGTGTTGAGTATAACGGCCGAAGCCTTGTTAGCTCTCTCCGTTTCTTGGACCACGAATTTCACCATATAATCATCTGGGTTTGGAGTGTTTATGAAACTTGGGAGATCTCTTAAACGTATTCCAGGCATTCCCTTTATCCAATCCACAACCGTCTCCAAATACCCATTTGTTAAGTAACTAGCATCTGAAAAATCCAGTGAAAATGGTCAAATAAACCCTTCAACTTTTTATTAGCGGACCAGCTTGTCAGAGCATAACCCTAACTAGGTTATAAGTTTAATTATAACTTTTAAAAGTTCACAAGTTACCTTTAAGGGGTGAGTAACCTTTCTGAATGAGCTGGGAGTAATGCATATAACCCAAGAAGCCACAAGCGCTGGTAGTCCAGAACAGGATTTCCGGTAACCCAAATTCTTCCGCCGCGGCAAGAGTGAAGCTCATGACGCCGTCGGAAACGATACACGACACCGGCGGAACGTTGGACACGGCGGTGTTGTTGAGCTTGGTTAGCAGGTCCTTGAAGGGGCCCAGACATGTGGTGGTAGTGGACTCGCATAGCGCAGGGACGTCTTGGGTAGCGTCGGCGTCGGACGGAGGGAGACCGTCGGGAATGGCCTCGAAGCGGAAGGACGGCAAACCTCTGAGAGAATCATGGCCGCTGGATCTTAGAAGGCGTCTGTGGTTGAACTCTGTGTTAACAAAGGTGATGTGAAACCCTTTTTGGTGGAGAATTTTGGCGAGTTTAAGCATGGGTTTTACGTGGCCTTGGGCTGGGTATGGGACTAAAACTGCATGAGGCTTAACAACTTCACTAATGGAACCCATTTTTTTTTCCTTCTTTTCTTTCTGTTTTTCCTTCTTGGTTATGAGGTTATGGGAACATGAAGGGGTTCCATATTTATAGGAAAATGTCAAATAATTACCATGATTTACATTATCCTCCCAGATGCTTTGTAAGCCCAGGCCCTGAGGTCTTTGGTGTTGGGGATTCAACCTTTTGGGAGAAAAAGGAAAATGTCAAATAATTAAGGGTACACGTAATTATGATTAATTAATGGTTAACATCGTACCATACCCAAATGTGAGAATTAAAGTCAAATGCTTAGTTGGAACAAGAAAGAAATTAGGAAATGGTTCTTGTAGCCTTTCTAAGCGAGCATACAACAGTTACAAAAGGATTGCCCCAATCTAAGGTTGCTACCATACAATTTAAAATATATAAATTTTTTATAATGTTTATACCTTATCAACAAAGTAAAACTATAAATTATTTTGAATTAATCAATATGTTCTAAAGAAATTTCACCACGTAAAGCATTTATAAATTCTATTCATCATTGTGGTTTGACATTTCGAATAATGGTGATGAATATTTGATTTGAACAAAACTCACGATGAACCATACATTATTAAATTTTTGCGTGTGCGAGAGCTTGTTAATCTGCAAGTTGTATAGGTAACCATGACAATTGACAAGAATAATTTAATATGGTGGCGGGGACCGGCCTCACCCTCATAGCAAACGAGACTTATTTGAAGGGCGGCTAAAGTTTTTAATTAAAAAAAAAGATTGATTTAATAATTATTATAAATTTTTAAATTTATAATAATTATAAAACTAAATTCACAGTTTTAAATTTATATTCCAGTAACACTCAATCGTTGATCTATCCAAATGAATGGTTCAAATCAGTCTTCAAATTTTATCCAAAAACATGTTATCACTTAAACCCTCTATATATATATATATATATATATATATATATATATATATATATATATAAGATAATGATTAGTATTTTAAAATAAATATAGTAAAAATGGTCCACTAAAGATTAAATTAACTTAATTTGCATAGACGATGGACTACTCTAGAGAAATTGGTAGTACATAACAAATTTAAAAATTATGACATATGATACACATGATTTTATACCTTTATTTGCCCCACGAATCAAGAGTTTTGTTGCTTATTTTCTTTACCTTGATACATTTAAGGCTCGGTTGTGTGTTATATTTGATCATGTTCAGTTTATTCACAAATGAGGAGCAAAGGAAGGATTTTCAGTCATCTTGGACTAGTTTTCGAGACATAAGGAATTCACCCCGGGCCGGAAAGGAGCAACAGAGCACAAAAGGAGTCAGAAGGATACCATGGGGCCGCATCACGGCCAGCCTCACGGCCGTGATCCCCCTTATGGACAGGCAGCCGGCCACACCGCATCACGGCCACGATCCCGACCGTGATGGCGGCCGTGACCTAGCTGCTGTCCAGTATTTAAGTCGTGTTTCTGATTTTTTCGGGATTTCGAACCCTAGTTTTAGCTCAGTGCAGTTTTACCTCCTTTAGAGTTTTCCATAGCATAGAATACAGTAGATTTACATCATTGAATTCAGTTTAAAGCTTGGAATCATCGTTCGAATCAGATTTACTTTGAAGAATTGTTAGTAAAGATTACCTTTTTATTATTTAATATTGCAGCTATGTCTTCCATCTTTAATTCTTGCTTTGCTATGTTTACTCCCATTATGCGAGAGTAATTCGTTTATGTGTTTGGATTAGAGGTCCATTGTTAATCTTGATGTTCGATTTATGTTTTATTGCATAAAGGGATTGTATCTTTTGCCTAGGGTTTATGTTGATTTGGCGATTTCTTTGCACTAGTTATTGGTTTGTGGCCAGAATTAATTGCTAGTTTAGGAGAGGGATTAATCACAACGACAGTTGGGTGGAGACCTCGAGCCTTACCAATTTCAACCTAATTTTCCTGCTATGAAAGTAGAGGTAATTTTGGGGGCTTACAATGCTTAGGTGCTTAAGGTTATGATTAATGCATCACGACAGTGGGGCAATTTTAGCCTAATTCTCTTATTGATTACGAAAGTAGCTGAGTTGAATTCTTTTGTGCATTGCCCATATATCCCTTGGTTAATTATTCTTTCTCTAATCCTGAGTTTGTTAGAACATCAAGGTTACAATCCCCCTAATCTGGCCCATACTTTTATCATAATGTTTACACATTAATCAATTGCTTTCTTTTACACCACTCAATCTTTGTTGCTTGGATTCTATTAATTCACATACTCTAGTGCCTGGTAATTCACACAATCACTTGTCATAGCCCCAATCCTCAGTGGAACGACATTACACCCTTTTTACACTCATCATTTGTGCTCATCAACATATAACTTTTTAGGTGTATGTTAGAGTATTAAATTACTATATAATTTATATTTTTAATGCTTAATTGTTTTTTTGGCTGCTTAATTGTTTAATTGTTTGGCGAATTGCCTAATTAATGTTAGAGTATTTAATTGTTTGGCGAATTGCCTAATTAATCTTCTTTTTCTTTTTAATATCATATCGCCTTTCTTTCAACTTTTGATGCTCTTGCAGTCTTGCCTTGGTAGGTGTGTGCGCACATGCGCTTGTAGCTAAATACTAGAGATTAATTTTGGCTCGAGTTGTACTTTTATTCTTATTTACATAAATATTATAAATTTTATAATTATTGACTAGTTTAACAATGTCCACCAATGTTTTGGGAAACAATTCTCGAAAACCCAAGAAAAATGGACGAGAATAGAAAATTCACTAAAACAAAATATTACAAGAAAATTCCAGGAATTTAAACCTACAACAAAGGTTAGATAAACCTGGAATACAAGGGACGGTGAAGAACGGACTTTGGGATACTTGTAAGTACGAGTCGAGTTGCCTCTGTCCTTAAAACCTTATTTACCGCCTCCAGTGGTGCTGAAGCGTTGCGGTCTAGGTTTCCCAGGATAAAACGTACTACGATCCGCCGTTTGAGCACACAAACTTGGATCCGGCGAAGGAGAACGTGGGATGAACACAGGTGGCTAGAACGAAGGAAGAGCAGAGTTTCGAGGAGGAAAACTGATTTTCATACGTGTGTAAATCTCCTGCTCAACCTGGTAATATATAGTAGAGGAAGGGATTAATGACATTGATAATGGCATTCATTCCTCATAGGTAACCTCCATCCACTAAGACCGAAATTAACTTCCCACTAACAGTCCTTTAATAAGAAATAATGGCAGGATTAATCACATTAATTCCAAGACGTCATACCGCGTGACCGGCTTCCTTCGAGAGATCGCGTCCCTCGGGCGTAACTCGCCTTCATCGAGACATCGCTTGATGTCTCGAACGCACTCGCCTGCATCGAGACATCGCTTAATGTCTCGAACGCTACCGAGGCGTGCCGCGAGACATTAGCAATGTCTCGCGCGTGTGGTACTGAGATGGAAAAATGTTCGGAAATTCGGCATAACTTAGCTCGCGTGCCCACCCACACGAGTTCAAGCCTTTTCGAACTCATTTTGGGATTTGATTTACACCCCCATGCGCGCGAGAGAGAGCCTCTATGCCATACAAGTCAATTAGCCTTAAAAAGACTCTTGTATTTATAGTGGGTGAAATCCTCTTCCCAAACCAATGTGGGACAAATGCTTTCCTTAAAGCTTTTCCCACACAAATTCCATCTCAATGGGTCTACTTTGAGAACCAATTTCTCATTCACCCATTATCCATTTTGAGCGTATAATATATCGATCTCTTCGTCTCACTACGAAGAATCCGAATACACTTTGACCCGACCCAAATCGGATATGGACCCTACATATATTTATACCACAAAATGGCCACTTAAAATGTCATTTATGCCATTTTTTCCAACACACAATGTATAGTTTTATGAAAACAACTAGTCACAATGATGAAGATTGGTAACAAAGATTAGAAATTGAGTCTCACCAGCAGTAGTATAGAGTAACATTTCAAAGTGAGAGGAGCTCTTAAACCCACTGCCCGGTCTCCCGAGATCGTAGACCCTGACTTTTGATTTTGATATTTAGATCAGTTTGTCTAGACCATTGTACCCGATCCAGTATCCTTAATAAAATTACAGTTTACAATTATAAATGTATTTAACGTTATCAATATTTTTCACAATATATAAATGATTGAACTTTTTTAAAATTTTAATTCAGTATATAGGATCTGATATAATATTCATTATAAACGCATTTAACGTTATCAATATTTTTCACAACATATAAATGATTGAACTATTTTAAAATTTCAATTCAGTATATAGGATCTGATATTCATTGGTCCTTTACATACAAATGAGTTCACGGCTTACGTTTAAGGAAATAATATGATTTTTTAATGTTTGATGAATATTGTATTTGTGTTTTTTTTGTCTTATTATATTTTTGCATTCATGCTTCAATGCCGTCCCAACTGGACCATATCTCACCAGAAACATTTTTTTAAAAATAACAATAGTGTTCGTTTTAAAAAACATAAAGCAAAAAATACATAAAAAATCATCCATCTTTTATGATTCATCCATCAAATAATGGTTCACATGATTGAACTCGCATGATGAAGGTATTGACTCTTCGGGTGAAAAAAGATTAAGATTAATATAAAACAGATAATACATTGTAAAAAAACTTATGAGTTTTTTAATATATATATATATATATATATATATATATATATATATATATATATATATATGGTTGACTTCATATGAGACAACACCTTCCCTGTGAGACAGTGCGACAACGTGAGTGCACATAGTCTACTTCACGAATGCACACACCCTAAACTGTGTGCACTCATGTAAGCTAAGTACACACACTTTAGGCTGTGTGCATCCGCGTAGTAAACTGTGTGCACTCACGTTGTCGCATATCTGTCTCACGGGAAGGTGTTGTCTCATATGATTGTAATTTCTATATATATATATATATATATATATATATATATATATATATATATATAATTTGTTATTTTATATGGCGGGGATATAGTTGGGTTCGGACCAGTTTGTTGGGCTGTTGATGGAAAACTCAAAGATTGGTATTGGGCTTTGGATATGGAATTATCCAAAAACTAAACAAAGGACCAAAATAGATATTGCATTGTGGATCTTTTTTTCTTTTTTTTTGAAAAAACATTGTGGATCTTAGTAAAAAATACATTCAAATTATTTATATGTAATTAACATATTATGTACTTTTAATAATTAGATTGTATACTTATAAATGAATAGATGGTAGATAATATATTAACCGTGATTCAAAATACATTAAATATAATAGATATATAATTTATTAACAACAAGTACATAATATGTTAATTTTAATAAACAAATATTTATGAAATAAAAGTAATTATAAATTAAATTTATGTACATAATTTAAATAGAGTTTTGGATCAGTTACACAATGTAAGGTACATAAAAATTGGGAGTTATCACGTGAGTGGGGAGATGGGTTGGTATAATGCTAATCATAGGATGCTCTGCTCTGACACTGTTCCACCCATAGCAATACCTGACAACTGGACTCCATTGCCCACTCACACCTCTAAAGTGGACCCCATAGTCTACTCACTCCCTGTCCCCACACATTACAGCCTGTCATCTTCTCCAAACCATCTTTCCCTCCAGGCTCCAGCTTTGATATCATGGCAATTGGCAATACATTAACCACCAAAAGTCGTCCGGTCTATACACAAAACACAACATATGATTGCGATTTACCAAGTTAACTTTGCCGTCAAGGCTTAGTTAAGTTCTTTTAACAGATAGCTTCCCGCTTACATTTTCCAGCTGTAAATAAGGTTTAATGATTCCAGTTTTCTAGTACCACTTCCTACTTTACCTTAAAGCACACCGCGTTGCGTCTTTGAATCAATACGCACTGGGGCAGTCTTTACCTATCAAAAAGAAGCGTGGGTTTCATTTCATGGCAGCTTCGACCGCCTTTATAAACAGCAGGCTCACACACTAATATAAGCCCACCCTTTATTTACTCTATATATACCACTTCTTGCTTATATCCCTGCATTGCCAATATCACTTAGAAATTCCCAGAATATAATGGCTTCAGCTTCTTTTGTCCAGTTCATTACTCAACTCTTGCTAGTCATCTCTTTGTTTAATGTGTGTTTTGCTTCGAGAAAGCTTAATGCTTTGTATGAAAACCAGCCTAACCAGCTTCTGCAATACCACGAGGGCCCACTGCTTTACGGCAAGATTTCGGTCAACTTGATTTGGTATGGCAAATTCAAGCCTTCCCAAAGAGCCATCATCTCCGATTTCATTACCTCTCTTTCCGGTTCCGAGAAAAGCCAGCCTTCTGTGAATACTTGGTGGAAGACGACCGAGAAGTACTACTCCCTCGCTAATTCCAAGAACCCTCTTTCGCTCTACTTGAACAAGCAAGTCCTTGACGAGAGCTACTCGTTCGGGAAATCGTTGACTCAGGAACAACTCGTTAGCCTTGCCTCTAAGGGTGAGGTTAAGGACGCTATTAATGTAGTGTTGACAGCCGCCGATGTCTCCGTCCCCGGGTTCTGTGTGAGCCGTTGCGGAACCCACGGTTCTTACGGTTCCAAAGCGGCCCGCGTGAAGGGGAAGAACAATAAGTTTGCCTACATCTGGGTCGGCAACTCGGAAACTCAGTGCCCAGGATACTGCGCCTGGCCCTTCCACCAGCCCGTTTACGGCCCGCAGAGCGCACCGCTGGTTGCGCCTAACAACGACGTGGGTTTGGACGGAATGGTGATTAACTTGGCCAGCCTGCTCGCCGGAACCGCTACAAACCCATTTGGAAACGGATACTACCAGGGAGAGGCCGGCGCGCCGCTTGAGGCCGCCTCCGCTTGCCCAGGAGTTTATGGAAAAGGAGCTTATCCGGGTTACGCCGGTGACTTGTTGACCGACCCGACAACAGGTGCAAGCTACAATGCACATGGTACAAATGGGAGGAAATACTTGCTTCCTGCTTTGTTTGATCCTTCTACTTCATCGTGTTCCACTTTGGTCTGAGAGTAGAATCTGCACGGGATGAAGGCTCGATAATACTTGTAGAGTAGATTAGTAGAGTGATTAATATATAATATATTCTTTTATTTACTCCGTACTTGTATGAAATTAAATAATAATCTATAATATACTCCATCTCCATTGCAAATTGAATCGTCTAAAGCCGTTCGCATATCCTTAACCATTAACATACACCTCAAGTACCTAAACCTATTGAGCAGAAATATCAAGAACTGCATGCAGACAGACCATTGGCTAGCCGTTATTAGAAGCCAAATTTGTCTTATTAGCACAAATGCAGAAAAATACAAAAGATTTTTTTTTGGAGTGGTTTCAAAAAAACAAAAAAAAGAAAAAAGAAAAAGCATTACCTAAAGGTTTGCAGTGAAAAGACCCTTAAGATTTACAAATTTAATTTAAGCAACCTTCCTAATTAAATTGAGTGTTGGACTTGTTTTCTAAGCACGTTATTCCATTTCCTAAATTGGTGTTGGACTTGTTTTCTAAGCACGTTATTCCATTTCCTAAATTGAAAATAAAAGCTGAGAATGTAAAATATGGACATATGATAACAGATCTTCCAATATCTCTGAGACCAATTTGGATTTTCACTTCACAGTTGACTATTAGTTAACAACGCGCCAATTGTATATCTCGGATCGGATATCTATCAATTACCAAATCAACATTTTGCTCAACTTGTTGCCCAAAATACAAAAGATTTGAATTGGTATGGATTGTTTGTCCTTTTATTCTTTGAAAGCAATAAAGTGCGATGAACTGAGCTGGCATCATGGGCATTTTAAATATGGGGAATAAATGCGTAATTTACTTCCAGGAATAAAGGGAAGCTCTGCATACTTTCTCGTGGGGTCATTTTGCCATTGCGTGCCCTTTTCTTCAATTCCTTCCAGGTAGCAGAGGATAAGGTAGCCACTAGCCAGTATAATTAACGACGCTGCCATGCATGCATGTCCTTTTCTTATGGGTTGGAATTTGGAAATGTTGTACTGTCGGCTACAACTTAACATCGTCACATTAATTAACCTAGATCGTGTTGTTTTGTTTTGATTGTTTCCCAAGCAATGCATGTACGTGCAGTGCAGATACATTACAATCTTAGCTTATTGATCCAGATACATCAAAGCCCTTCAGACACGCATTACATTTTGCCACTTGCACGAAGCTTCTCTTTACTAACTTGGGGGCTATAGTCTCAACTCTCAAGCATGGTCTAGAATAATATTATACGCATGGGGGAACGAATCCTGGCTTGGGAATTAGGGTCCAAGTCAATGAACCAAGAGGAGTTTGTTGAGCTAATTGATGATTTTTAAGTGGAGGAAATGGTGTCTGTTTATAGTCTAGAGTCCCTCAATGTGTTCGACAAACGTACAACATCGACTTGTCTTCAATCTTGGCCGTACAGTCGTACACATGTCCCTACTTAGATTTCAACGATCTCCACACGGGTAAATAAAGTGTCCTGCTACCTTCTTCTACACAAGATGCATGGTAACTTGGTGGTTTGGAATTTGTGAGGTTATGTTTGAAGCTGTGGGTTTAATAGCCCTTGATAGTAAGTCCTTTAACATTTTGGTCCAGGCATCCTTCTTCCCCCGAGTCAAGACTTATCCAATAAAATGAACCTTCAGGGTCTCATGTCCCTATCAAAGAGAATTGCACCTTAGTATGAAATTTCTCAAAACTTTGAATGAGTAAAATTATTAAAAGTGTTTCTAGAATGCTTAGCCAATTCAGTTATGTCTCGAAGACAATTCTAAAAATAATATCCCAAAATATTTGTCAATATCGTTATGTTTGGAGACAATTCTAAATATTACAAATATCGTTATGTTTGGAGACAATTCTAAATATTATATTACAACATATGAGTATAATTTCGTAACCATTATTTAAAGGTGTGCTCATAATAAATATGATTTTGTAACTCCATAAGTAAATAACTTTAAAATTTTGTGTTTATTATTCGGTCGCATACACTCAATTGAGATTAGCTTTATTGTCTACTTGTCACGTGATAGCTAGGTCCAGCTGGATTCCTTTGCCCTATCCCACTACTTGCGGAGGATAATGTTTTCCGGCGCGACGCAGTTGATACTAATCACACTCCTCTATTTTTATATGACATAGGATACTCTCCTCGTACATTCGAATAATATTGTTTATACATTTTAATTTTCTACTTTCATGTAAAGTTAACTCGACTTAATCTATAACATCGAATATCACGTATTCAGTGCTTCGTACATTAATTTACTCTAATCACATGAAAATATTAAATTAATTTGTATAGAAGTACTAAAAAAAATTTATAATCATATTTCTGTGACTCTGCGTTCTCATCCTCTGACGAAGCTCGATCGCCAATCTCAAAACCTGACAACTGGATCTCCATTGCTGACTCACCACACCCAGCTTTCCAGTGGTCCCATCTACGCACTCCCCTGTCCCCACACACTACAGCCTGTCACCCTTTCCCACTGTCCCGCGCCTGTTTTAATGACAATTTATATTTCGTCCGTTACTTTCTTAAATGTCACACGTTATTGAGTTATTTGAAATATTAATAAAAGTTTCATTTTATTCGTTACGAGTCTAGGATATGAACACGAGATTTTTGATGAATTTTTTTCTGTCCACATTTAATGTTGTCAGCTGTAACGTTTGGAAATTCTTTCCAATGTATCCTCGGTTGATGGACCACCCGGCTGTAAGCAAGCTGTAATGATATTGATTTTTTACTTATTTTTCAGTACAAGTTAGCTCACTAACTCTAATTGCTAGATTGAACTTTTATGCTTATGTACAACGCGTTTCAATTTGCCAGCCATCTCTCTTGAATTGATTGACTTCCATAGCGACTTTATTGTCTCTTTCTGGGCAGTTTCCATCACCACCTTCGTGACCACGCAAATACATTATACATTGCTTTTTTTTTTTTAGTAATAAAATATCAATTCTATCCTTAATCTCCGCAAGGAAATCCACTCTATAAATACCGCATCCTACTCCCATTCTCTTCCAACCCAGACAACAAGACAATTTTAAGTTCTCTATTTGAATACAAAGCGTTTCTCTCTAAAATTCCCAGAATGGCTACAAACTCTTTAGCCCATTTTGTTGTTGCATTCTTACTGGTGATTTCATTGTTTAATGTTTGTTTTGCTTCCAGAAAGCTGAATGCTTTATACCAAGAACAACCTAACCAGCTTCTGCAATACCACAAAGGCCCACTTCTCTCCGGCAAGATCTCTGTCAATTTGATTTGGTATGGCAAATTTAAGCCTTCCCAAAGAGCCATCGTCTCCGATTTCATCACTTCTCTCTCTGGTTCTCAGAAAAGCCAGCCTTCCGTCGCCACCTGGTGGAAATCCACGGAGAAATACTACTCGCTCGCTAATTCCAAGAAGACGCTTTCGCTGTACTTGAACAAGCAAGTTCTTGACGAGAGCTACTCGTTAGGGAAATCGTTGACTCAGAAACAACTCGTTAGCCTTGCCTCTAAGGGGGAGGTCAAGGACGCTATCAATGTAGTGCTGACCGCCGCTGATGTCGCCGTCGCCGGATTCTGTGTGAACCGGTGCGGAACGCACGGTTCTTACGGTTCCAAAACTGCCCACGTCAAGGGGAAGAACAACAAGTTTGCCTATATCTGGGTCGGAAACTCCGAAACTCAGTGCCCAGGATACTGCGCCTGGCCCTTCCACCAGCCCGTTTACGGCCCGCAGAGCCCGCCTCTGGTTGCGCCCAACAACGACGTCGGTTTGGACGGAATGGTGATTAACTTGGCCAGCCTGCTCGCCGGAACCGCAACAAACCCGTTTGGAAACGGATTCTACCAGGGAGAGGCCAGTGCGCCGCTTGAGGCCGCCTCCGCTTGTCCAGGAGTTTATGGCAAAGGAGCTTATCCGGGTTACGCCGGTGACTTGTTGACCGACCCGACGACTGGTGCAAGCTACAATGCACATGGTACAAATGGGAGGAAATACTTGCTTCCTGCTTTGTTTGATCCTTCCACTTCATCGTGTTCCACTTTGGTTTGAGCCAGGAAAGAGCATTTAGAGCAGAATCTGCAGCGGATTAATTAAGTTATAATACATGTAGAAAAGTTTATGTAATTTATTCATTTGTTTATTTGTTTCAAATTATATAATAGAAAAACAATCTTAACTTATTTGGTATCTTCTCAATTAATATTCGTAATCTATGTAGATCTAATTTAAAGAGGATTACAAAAAATATACAATATGCCTACCCACTTGTCGACTATGACCAAAATATTTCCTCTTAACATACTAGGTTTGGTTTAATGGTTTAAGAATCACAATATAAATCATACTTTTACGACAAGGTAAGTATCATTGAGAAACTTAAAATCATGATGAAAATTCTAGCGCAATTTGCCTTTCTTTGAACAAAAATTCTAAACTTAAAATTAGTCTAGTATAATCTGAAAACTTAAAATGAAGCATGATCTATGTAACCACCTTAAGTTATATTTCTTTCTCATCACTTAATAAGCTTCATTATGAATACCCTATCAAAGTTGATCCCATACATTTACTAACCTCAAAACATATTAGATATACTCGATATTATTTAATTAAGAGGAATTGGAAACAAAATGTAAATGTAATTGTTAATAAAATTGATAAAAAGAAAAACATTCGTGAAACTCCTAAGTTGTAACAAGTCCTTGTGACAATTTTGTTAGTTCAGCAGATAGTTCAAAAACATGTTCTCTTATGATGTATTAGGTTTCCTATAGTTCAGCAAAAGGATCAGAATGCTTTAAAGACAGCTTGCTGAGCCTGAACCAATACAAGGAAGACAAGAAGAGGAATCAGAGTCAGTTACGAAGGCTTCAAACTTAACCGAATCTGGGCAAGATATATATGAGAAAATTTCCAGTGATCAGTGATCATTCGAGAGTATACCAAAGTCTGAACGTGAAAGCTTCCTCATATGTGATAACGAGAAATCTTGACAAAGCTTACCTTTAATTCAAGATGCATCTTCTTCATGAAGTTTTGGGCCAGCAATCACTCTGAAAGTCAGTTGCGCTATGATTGAGGGGGAGCCTCAATTCAAGAAGATCGGGAGATCAAGTATTCTTCAACTCTTCAAGGCTGAACTCTAGAATGGTGATGATGAAGATTTCTAGAGTTGCCACGTGATTCTCTACTGTAAACTTGTGGAACATTTTCAGAATTGATCAATGAAGAGTTGGGCAATCAGAGTGATGCCCCCAGATGTAGGAATTGAGATTCCGAACTGGGTCACCAATTCTTGGTGTTCTTACTGCTTTATTATCCTTTTGCACATTATCTGCTTAATACTCTTTGTTCTTTTCATTGCACTAGATCAGTAAATAGTTAAAGGTCATCTAACAAATCTAGTAATCGGATTTAATAGTTGGAAGACTCTTTTACAATATTAGACCAAGAACACGGAAGTCTAAGTTTTTCACTATTTTTAAAAAGAACTACATACAAGCCAATCTTGATCGTGAGATTCTCACCGTTTCTAGTTCAAATCTCAGCAAGAGCATGCTTATAAACTTGACACTTGTCACACAACTAAATACCGAGAATTAGATTTGGCATTTGGCACCTAATTGCGGAAAGGAGTAGATAACTTGGAACTCGCTGAAAATATATGCATCGGACTTAGTTTTGAGGAAGAGAGAGAGAAACATCGACCTTGCTAAGAATTGGTTAGGAAGCTATCCAACCATACATGTTAGTCAGACAATTCACATAGTAACTACACTAGCTCAAAAGATTTTGCATTTTGTAAGCAATAATCATAATAAACCCTCTTTAATCTTTTATTTGTATCTTAAACATAGTTAACAAGTCAACTTTAAATCGTTAACATTGTGTTCGTTTAAATTGTTAGCCAGTTATGTATAAGTAATAAATTGAGTTACGTTGAGAGGGGAGACGGAATATAAAATCCTATAAATACATATTGAGCATAAATATGAAGAACTGCGGGCAGAGCATTGGCACGCAGTTATTAGAAGCCAAATCTGTGTTATTACTTATTAGCACAAATACAGAAAAATAAATATGATTTGAATTGGCAATTTGGAATGTCCACTTATGCTTTCAAAGCAACTGCGATGAATTTAGCTGGCATCTTAAATATGGGGCGGTTAGCTCACTAACTCAAATCACTAGATGGAACTTTATTTCTGAGGTACAACGCGTTTCAATCTTGAATAGTGAATGCCACCTTCCCGCGATCTCTCTCTACTCTCCATTGACTCCACAAAAGCAACTTCAATGTCACTTTCTGGGCATCTTCCATCACAACTCCGCGACCACGCAAATACATTGCTTCATTTCTTTCAGTAATAAAATATCAATTCCATCCTTAATCTCCGCAAGAAAAATCCACCCTATAAATACCACATTCTTCTCCCATTCTCTTCCAACCCAGACAAAGCATATCAATTCTCTCTTCTGATCTGAAATTTTAGTGAAAAATCCCAGAATGGCTACAAGCTCTTTAGCCCACTCTGTACTTACATTCTTTCTAGTGATTTCATTCTTTAATGTGTGCTTTGCTTCCAGAAAGCTGAATGCTTTATACCAAGAACAGCCTAACCAGCTTCTGCAATACCACAAAGGCCCACTGCTCACCGGCAAAATCTCTGTCAACTTGATCTGGTATGGCAAATTCAAGCCTTCCCAAAGAGCCATAATCTCCGACTTCATCACTTCTCTCTCCGGCTCTCGGAAAAGCCAGCCTTCCGTCGCCACCTGGTGGAAATCCACCGAGAAGTACTACTCCCTCGCTAATTCCAAGAAGACTCTTTCTCTCTACTTGAACAATCAAGTTATTGACGAAAGCTACTCGTTAGGGAAATCGTTGACTCAGGAACAACTCGTTAGCCTTGCCTCTAAGGGTGAAGTTAAGGACGCTATCAATGTAGTGTTGACAGCCGCCGATGTCTCCGTCCCCGGGTTCTGTGTGAACCGCTGCGGAACCCACGGTTCCAAAGCTGCCCGCGTCAAGGGAAAGAACAACAAGTTTGCCTACATTTGGGTCGGCAACTCGGAAACTCAGTGCCCAGGATACTGCGCCTGGCCCTTCCACCAGCCCGTTTACGGCCCGCAGAGCCCACCGCTGGTTGCGCCTAACAACGACGTCGGTTTGGACGGAATGGTGATTAACTTGGCCAGCCTGCTCGCCGGAACCGCTACAAACCCATTTGGAAACGGATACTACCAGGGAGAGGCCAGCGCGCCGCTTGAGGCCGCCTCCGCTTGTCCAGGAGTTTATGGCAAAGGAGCTTATCCGGGTTACGCCGGTGACTTGTTGACCGACCCGACAACTGGTGCAAGCTACAATGCGCATGGTACAAATGGGAGGAAATACTTGCTTCCTGCTTTATATGATCCTTCTACTTCATCGTGTTCCACTCTGGTTTGAGAGGAGTAAAAAAAAGCATTTAGAGTAGAATCTTCAGGGGATTAGACTACAATACATGTAGAGAATTCTATGTAATTTATTCATTTGTTTATTTGTTTCAAATCAAATTATATAATCGAAAAACAATTTAAATTTATTTGATTTCTCCATTTAATTGATGGGTTAATATCGTAATCTATAACGAGGCGTTTGGTTGGGAGGAGTGAATTAGGAGGTAAAAGAATTGTAATTCGGTGGAATTGAAATTCAATGAATAAAGTATAAATTGAAATTACAGTGTTTGGTACGCAGAAATAAGAGTACAGGAAATTAAAAGGTAAGAAGCGAAAAAATTAGGGCGGAATGGCAATCATTGATGAGCAAAACCTTTATTTGGCTCCTCTTTGTAGCAATATATTTTTTGTTTGAAAAAAATTAGGGAGGTTTGAAAAAATAATTATCTTTCCTCAAAATGCCAATTGCAAATGCTGTATTTGCTATTTTAGCAAATTACATTTAATAAATAATTACACTCCAATTGTGATTTTCATAGCTCCACTGCTTCCTATTTTGAAGACTTAGTAGAAGAGGTTAACAATAAGGCCTTTACAAATGTAATATTAATGTACAAACAATGTCTTTTAAAATTGAGAACTCTTATTGATGACATATTTCAAAGACCATCAAGAATCTCTAGAGACAGTATGTGAATTTACCATGTTGAAACTCTAGGAGTTCAAACTTTGGGATAACACACTCCTAAACTTGGCATGGCCAAATATGAATGATTAGATTTGAGATTCGACACCTGATAATGGAAAGAAGTAGAGAACTGAGAACCTTGTTGAAAATAAATTCTAAGGACTTAGTTTTGATCCAGAAAGACATGAAAGGTCGGCCTTGCTAGGAATAAGATAGGAGACCATCCAAGCATGCATAGTCATTCACAAGCATATTCAACAATGATAATAAACTCTAGCTAAATCAAGTACTAGTCATCGCAATGTGTTTTATTGTTGGCAACAAACAAACCCTAGTCCTCCCTCTTAATGGGATGTTTTCCGTGATTAACTCTCTACAATTCTATTGGGTTGATCATGATATGGTTTATATTCATTGAATGCAATGAATTGACAGACACCACACACTTTTAATTAAATGCTAAATAATTTAATTAAATTATGGCACATCAAGAGTAGAAATTGCGAGGAAAGTTTTGGGTTAAGTAGCATTTCTCATCTTTTATTTGTCTATTGAACATATTTAACAAGTCAACGTTATTACTGTCTTCATTTAAATTGTTAGTCAGTTATGCATAGGTGGCAAATTGGGTTACGTTACGTTGAAATCCAAAACAGATTGAGCAGAAATATGAAGAACTGCGGGCAGACTGTTGGATGCAGTTATGACTTATTAGAACTCTAGAAGCCAAAATTGTGTTATTAGCACAAATGCAGAAACATAAAAAAGATTTGAATTGGCAATTTGGCATGTCCTTTAATGCTTTCAAAGCAATTGCGATGAACTTAGCTGGCATCTTAAATATGGGGCGGTTAGCTCATAATCACTAGATGGAACTTCATTTCTGAGATACAACGCGTTTCAATTTTGATTGCCACCTTCTCCACTCTCCATTGACTTCACAAAAGCAACTTCATTGTCAATTTCTGGGCATCTTCCATTGTTCCATCACGCCTCCGCGACCACGCAAATATATACATTGCTTCACTTTTCAGTAATAAAATATCAATTCCATCCTTAATCTCCGCAAGCAATTCCACCTTATAAATACCACATTCTCCTCCCATTCGCTTCCAACCCAGACAAAGCATTTCAATTGTATTCTCTCTTCTGATCTGATACTTTAGTGAAAAATCCCAGAATGGCTACAAGCTCTTTAACCCACCTTCTTATTACATTCTTACTAGTGGTTTCATTGTTTAATGTTTGTTTTGCTTCCAGAAAGCTGAATGCTTTATACCAAGAACAGCCTAACCAGCTTCTGCAATACCACAAAGGCCCACTGCTCTCCGGCAAGATCTCTGTCAATTTGATCTGGTATGGCAAATTCAAGCCTTCCCAAAGAGCCATCATCTCCGACTTCATCACTTCTCTCTCCGGCTCTCAGAAAAGCCAGCCTTCCGTCGCCACCTGGTGGAAATCCACCGAGAAGTACTACTCGCTCGCTAATTCCAAGAAGACTCTTTCCCTCTACTTGAACAAGCAAGTTCTTGACGAGAGCTACTCGTTAGGGAAATCGTTGACTCAGGAACAACTCGTTAGCCTTGCCTCTAAGGGTGAGGTCAAGGACGCTATCAATGTAGTGCTGACCGCCGCTGATGTCTCCGTCCCCGGGTTCTGTGTGAACCGCTGCGGAACCCACGGTTCCAAAGCTGCCCGCGTCAAGGGGAAGAACAACAAGTTTGCCTACATTTGGGTCGGCAACTCGGAAACTCAGTGCCCAGGATACTGCGCCTGGCCCTTCCACCAGCCCGTTTACGGCCCGCAGAGCCCACCGCTGGTTGCGCCTAACAACGACGTCGGTTTGGACGCAATGGTGATTAACTTGGCCAGCCTGCTCGCCGGAACCGCTACAAACCCGTTTGGAAACGGATACTACCAGGGAGAGGCCGGCGCGCCGCTTGAGGCCGCCTCCGCTTGTCCAGGAGTTTATGGCAAAGGAGCTTATCCGGGTTACGCTGGGGACCTGTTGACCGACCCGACAACAGGTGCAAGCTACAATGCACATGGTACAAATGGGAGGAAATACTTGCTTCCTGCTTTGTATGATCCTTCCACCTCGTCGTGTTCCACTTTGGTTTGAGAGGGGAAAAATCATTTAGAGCAGAATCTGCAGGGGATTAACTATATTACATGTAGAAATATTTATGTAATTTATTCATTTGTTTATTTGTTCCAAATTATTTAATAGAAAAACAAATTTAATTTAATTTATTTCATTTCCTCTCATTAAATTGATAGCATTAATATCCCCCATCTATAACAATTCAATTTGAAGGGTAATACAAAGAATAAAAAAATATTTATCTAACCGTTTATTACCTGTCAAAATATTTTTTCTCTATAAAACTCTGTATATATTACCAGTAAGTTCTTTTTTCTCTTCTGACGTCATAAGCTCCATTATTTGATTTTCCCCACCCTTTAAGACATATAATATATCTATTTCTTAAAATTTCACAATAAAATTCTTTCAATATATTCTCTTTACATTATTTTACTTTAAAATTTCATGCTCTCATCTTGACTCGGGAAATTTCAAACAAATTAAAATAAATTTACAGCTAATTTATTGTGATTTGTACTGCTCACTTTTGGTTTTTTTTCCTTCAATTTTTGTCCGTGAAAATTCCATATTATATTTGAATTGAATAAGAGTATGAATCAAATGTTATAATCTATAGCGATTGTGTAATATATTTAATTATAAGCTTATTATATATATGTAATTATGCCAAGTATTCGGTAAGTGTCGCAAACATAATTTTTGTGGCCTATAACGTGCTATATGCCACCTTAATTCCCTCCACCAGCTAAGCAATAGCAGGAATAATGGCAGCAAAGAAAACAGCATAACTTTGTACATATTCCCCTAATATTCCAACATTTTGTTATATTCGAATAAGATCTAAAATTAAAAGTTTTAAATAAAATAATAAATATGAAAAAAAAACTTTTTTTCCTAATAAAATCATAATATAATGTAAGTATAAGTTCATCCAATCTGAATAGGATCATCAGTGTTATACCCCAAAATGGGCAAGCCAAAATTGAAAGGGTATGGTGTTGTTTGAACTTGTAGAAAAATATAGATTTATGGACTTTTTTTGTAAATCAAAGTAAATATAACTTTCGTTACCAGCCAAGATAACGTATAACTAGGTAACCAATCTAGATTGTTGTCAATTTGAATAAATGAAAAAAAAAAAAAAAAAAAACTAAATCAACAATACTAACTTGTCTGAATAGGTAGATGATTGAATTATTGTTGTCCGGTTTATAACTTGTCAAACACCTAACAGTTCACAGTTGGGAGATACAAAGAAAATGTCACGTATTCGGTATTCCTAACCCCTATATTCATAACAACGCGTTTTATCAATCAAACCTTCCCCTTTGCCAAAGAATCCTCCTGGAACCAGCAACTTTGGTTTGGCGGGCATGGTTCGTGGTTCCCATCTTTTATGTTGATAGGACATATCACCAAACTTGTTTACTCCAATAAAAGTAGTGTTCACAAGAAGCAAGAAACATGCTCAAACATGGCGCCATTAATTTAAACAGAGAAAAGGCAATTTAAAACGAATAAAAAAGAAACAGTTGTAGCAACCCCATCCAGTTGTATCCCTTTCCAATTTCTAACATTTTCCCAGACCGTGACGACCAAACTCCACTACGTTTTTGTCCTTTTTCTCTACCCGCAGGCTGTCTCTTAGTTGTCTTAAAACCACTCTCTCCCTTAGCTGTAATCTATGTGTAGATTCTCCGTCTCTATGCTGTGTTCTTTGCATTATATAAGCATCGCCTCACTCACAGTTTTCCTCATCACTTCCAACTTTCTGTTCTGTTCTCTTCAGCTAACAAAGTTCAGGAAATTAAATCTCTACAATGGCTTCTCTTCTTAAGCCCAGTTTTCTTTTTGTTCAATTAGCCATTTTCGTTTCTTTGTTTCAATACTCCTTGGGTGCGAGGCAACTCGCTGAGTCAACCCAGGACCAGTCTTTTCTCTTTCAATATCACAACGGCGCTCTTCTCACCGGGAAGGTCACCGTAAACCTTATTTGGTACGGCAAATTCAAGCCTTCCCAACGCGCCATTGTTTCCGATTTCATCACCTCATTGTCTTCCACATCTAAGCCCGCCGCCGCCGCCGCCGGCGGCCAACCCTCCGTCGCGACGTGGTGGAAGGCCACTGAGAAATACTACGGCGCGCTCAAGTCCAAGAAAGCTTCCCCGCTCGTCCTCTCGCTAGGTACTCAGATCTTGGACGAGAAATATTCTCTGGGAAAATCACTGAAAAACCACCAGATTCAAGAGCTGGCGGCCAAGGGCGATCAGCAAAACGCCATTAACGTTGTACTCACGGCTTCCGATGTTGTCGTCGAAGGATTTTGCACTAGCAGATGCGGGACCCACGGCTCTTCGATGAGTTCCAAGATTACCCCTGCGAAGGGAAAGAATTACAAATTTGCCTACATCTGGGTTGGCAACTCGGAGACGGCGTGCCCGGGAAAATGCGCGTGGCCCTTCCACCAGCCCATTTATGGCCCGCAGGCCCAGCCCTTGGTGGCGCCCAATAACGATGTGGGCCTGGACGGTATGGTCATTAACTTAGCGAGCCTCATGGCTGGGACCGTCACTAACCCATTTGGAAACGGGTTCTACCAGGGCCCGGCGGACGCGCCGTTGGAGGCTGCTTCGGCTTGCACCGGGGTTTACGGAAGTGGGGCCTTCCCTGGATATGCTGGCAATCTGTTGGTGGACCCTACTAGCGGTGCTAGCTATAATGCGCATGGCGCAAATGGGAGGAAGTACTTGCTCCCTGCGCTGTTTGATCCTTCAACCTCGTCCTGTTCTACGCTGGTCTAATGCCGTGTTTGTTTACCTGCCAAACACACACAAAAAGAGATAGTGTCGTCTTTACATATTCTTTGATTCATTCATTCTTATTGAGAAAAATTCAGAATTTATTAATGAAAATGCACTTCATTCTTTCATATGTCCATTATTGTTGCATATTCTTTTGTTAAAAATAATTTAGGATAAATACAAACTAAAATAATACTAAAAACACATAAATTTACACATTAAGCTAATTTGCTATAAAGTAACTTCCGTGATTTTTATTTGACTAACTTCCAAGATGAACTCATTTTTCCGGTTGAACCTATCATGAATGAAAAACTTTGAACTGATTATTCTATCAAGTATGATGAAGACATACCTATTATGGAATTTCACAAAAGTTTTACCCAAGAGTCTCCGGTCTCTACTTCACGACTTGACATGATAATACACGTTTTCAACATGTTGGAAGCTTGCCATGGAGAGTTGTCCAATTTCGAGTGCGCAAGCATCAAGCCATCAAGCATGGTTTTAGAGAAGAAAAACAAACAAAACAAAACAAAGATGTCAACTTTTTAGCTAATGTTGCTACGAAAAATGAGTATAGCATGAAATTCATTGAAGCTCCATTAACTCATCTCCAGAGTTCATATTATCCCGCCCCTCTTTTGATATTTAAAAAAAAAAAAAAAAGTTACTTGGGCCATGATAAGTGTGACTAGTCAAGCCCACAACAAGGCCCAATAGGCACTATTAAGACCCAAAACAATGACGTTGGTCCAAAGTAAAGGTTCATCTCAAATCACCAATAATGTCTGAAATCTGAATACACACAAGCTAAAGCTTGACATCACGTGCGAGAAGACAAGTCCTACAGCGCTACACGGCTTTTCCAGCATATAAACAGAAGTGCATGTACAAATATTCCCCAACGTAGCATTCCCCCCCCCCCCCCCCCCCCC